>NC_079435.1:17049600-17136435 GCF_903798145.1 Danio aesculapii | reverse complement strand
AGAAAGAAAGAAAGAAAACGAAAGAAAGAAAGAAAGAAAGAAAGAAAGAAAGAAAGAAAGAAAGAAAGAAAGAAAGAAAGAAAGAAAGAAAGAAAGAAAGAAAGAAAGAAAGAAAGAAAGAAAGAAAGAAAGAAAGAAAGAAAGAAAGAAAGAAAGAAAGAAAGAAGATGAATAGACAAAATTCTCCCAGCGCTTGTGTGGGTTTTCTCTGGGTGCTCCGGTTTCCCCCACAGTCCAAAGACATGCGGTACAGGTGAATTGGGTAAGCTAAATTGGGTAAGATAAATTGTCTGTAGTGTATGAGTGTGAATGAGTGTGTATGGATGTTTCCCAGATATGGGTTGCAGCTGGAAGGGCATCCGCTGCGTAAAACATATGCTGGATAAGATGGCAGTTCCACTGTTCCACTGTGGCGACCCAGATTAATAAAGGGACTAAGCCAAAAAGAACATGAATGAATGAATTTTGTTGATTTCAGGTGTGTTGCAAAATGACCAAAATGCAACCTCGAGCCAACATCTTAAACCAACATCCCATTTACGTCAAATACTGAGATTTATTTGTCAGGTATGGCAACCAAAATCCAATGTCTGATAGATGTCTTCGTAGGCAACGTCAAGCTGTAACATTATTAGACGTTGATATTTGGTTGTTTTTAGGTTGCGTTGGAAAGTAACTAAAATGCAGCATCTGTCTGACCTTGGACATTGACGTCAACCTGATTTTCATTTCCAAAAATTGCAAAAAACATCCCACGACGTTGGGTTACATTGTCAATCTGACATCATGTTGATGTCCTGTGCCTGCTGGGTTACTAAAAACAATTTATTTTTCAAAAATATAATTTTGAGTTTTTATTTATGTTTTTGTTTTATTTATCTGTGTCCTTAGTTGTCAATCACAGAACATTTTAAATTCGTATATTTAGCTATTCAAATTTATGTATATTCAGAATTGGATTGAATACTTGTGAATTGTAATCAGTTACAGATTATGAATTACATAACAAAATTTGCAGTCAGTAATATAATCTCTTAGATTGCTCATTTGTGGTTATGTAATAAAGATTGACATGTTCACATTAACCAAAATGGTACTTCTATCACTGCAAAAAAATTCTTTTTAACTCATTGGTAACTCATTGAAATACTCAAACATATTTTTATCACATTAAAAAATTGTATTGTAATCAATGTCAATAAAATTAGTATGGTTCCTCAACCGATAAAGAGTTAAAAGTGTATACCACAGATGTTGAAGCCATTCAGCATCTTTTATTTCTAAAACATAATAATTAACACTTAATGACAGACAGTTTTGCCCTCAGATCTGCCTGCATCAACAAACATTTGTCTCCTGAAAAAAGAAATAAATATATTTCTAGTCACATGCTTTATCTGGAAACAATACCACTTGATTTATATACTGCAGGAGAGAAAGAGACAGTAAATCTGATCAAGAAGATGAATGATGATGGAATAAAAACAAACATTGTTTAGAATTGAGCAGCATGTCCGCTGTGCTTACGGTTTGAATTGTTCTGTTGCTTTATGCTGCAATTTGAAATTTGTCTTCTTTGACAGATAGACAGTAGTGTTTATTTTTCTACGTCCTCATATCACACATAAAAGCCATCCATTAAAGGGATAGTTCACCCAAAAATTAACATTTTGTCATTATTTACTCACCCTTGACTTGTTCCTAACCTATTTGAGTTTATGTATTTATTTGCGCTGTTGAACAGAAAAGAAGATAGTTTGAATCATGTTGGAAACCTGTAATCATTGACATCCATAGTAGTAAAAATAACATACAGTACATCTGGAAAGTATTCATAGCGCTTCACTTTTTTTCACATGTTCTTATGTTACAGCCTTCCAAAATGGATTAAATTTATTACTTTCCTCAAAATTCTACACACAATACCCCATAATGACAATGTGAAATAAAGATTTTTCGAAATTGTTATTCAGAAAAAAACTGAATAATCACATGTACATCAGTATTCACAGCCTTTGCCGTGAAGCTTTTAATTGAGCTCAGGTACGTTCTGTTTCCACTGATCATTCTTGAGATGTTTCAGCAGCTTCATTGGAGTTCACCTGTGGTAAATTCAGTGGATTGATTTGAAAAGGCTTACACCTGTCAACAAAAGCTCCCAGGGTTGACAGTGCATGTCAAAGCACAAACCAAGCATGAAGACAAAAGAATTGTCTGTAGACCTCCGAGACAGGATTATCTCAAGGCACAAGGCTGGGGAAAGTTAGAGAAAAGTTTTTACTGTTCTGAAATTCCAATTAGCACAGTGGCCTCCATCATTCATAGATGGAAGATGTTTGGAAGCACCAGGACTCTTCCTAAAGCTGGCCGGCCATCTAAGCTGAGTGATCGGGGGAGAAGGGGCTTAGTCAGGAAGGTGATCAATAACCCGATGGGTCACTCTGTTTGAGCTCCAGAGTTCTTCTGTGGATAGAGGAGGACCTTCCAGAAGGACAACCATCTGTGCAGCAATCCACCAATCAGGCCTGTATGGTAGAGTGGCCAGAGGGAAGCCACTCACCGCCTGGAATTTGCCAAAAGGCATCTGAAGGCCTCTCAGACCACAAGAAACAAAATTCTCTAGTCTGATGAGACTAAAATTGAACTCTTTGGAGTGAATGCCAGGCGTTATGTTTGGAGAAAACCAGGCACCACTCATCACCAGGCTAGTACCCTCCCTACAGTGAAGTATGGTGGTGGCAGCATCATGCTGTGGGGATGTTTTTCAGCAGCAGGAACTGGAAGACTAGTCAGGATAGAGTGAAAGATGAATGCAGCAATGTACAGAGACATCCTGAATGAAAACCTGCTTCAGAGTGCTCTTGACCTCAGACTGGGACGACGGTTCATCTTCCAGCAGGACAATGACCCAAAGCACACTGCCAAAATATCAATGGAGTGACGTCACAATAACTCGGGGAATGTCCTTGAGTGGCCCAGCCAGAGCCCAGACCTAAATCCTATTGAACATCTCTGGAGAGATCTGAAAATGGCTGTACACCATCACTTCCCATCCAACCTGATAGAGCTTGAGAGGTACTGCAAAGAGGAATGGGCAAAAATTCCCAAAGAAGTGTGCCAAGCTTGTGGCATCATGTTCAAAAAGAACTGAGGCTGTAATTGCTGCCAAACGTGCATCAACAAAGTATTGAACAAAGGCTGTGAATATTTATGTACATATGATTTTCAGGGTTTTTTTTTAACAAATTTGCAACAATTGAAAAAATATTTTTTCACATTGTCATTATGGGGTATTGTGTGTAGAATTTTGAGGAAATAAATGAATTTTATCCATTTTGGAATAAGGGTTTAACATAAAAAAATGTGGAAAAAGTGAAGCGCTATGAATACTTTCCAGATGCACTGTATGGAAGTCAATGGTTACTGGTTTCTAACATTTTTCAAAATATCTTCTTTTCTGTTCAACAGAAACTGGTTTAGAACAATTCAAGTGTGAGCAAATAATGACAGAATTCTATTTTTTGGGTGAACTATCCTTTTAAACACTGATCAATGCTTCAACTATACACTAGAAATAATGTGATGACATACTGAGAAAAATATTGTTCTATTTACAATCATCCTATACCTCTTAAATCCAGTCAGATGTGACATAACTGTGATATTACAGCAGTTATTTGCCTGAAAAATCTTAAACTTTTCCTAACTTGAAATACGTCCATTTTATCCATATAAAAAACTCTATTTGACTTGTCTAAAGAGAAATACTCATTATAAGCTGTGACATATTCACTATTCTTCCTTTCAGAACTTTATGAATCGACCAAATATATATGCTAATATTCATTCTGATGTCGACTGTCGATCATTTCATACAGTAGCAATTCCAGATGACATATATCGAAATATGGAAATGTTCACAAAGGAAATCACCCCCTCTTTAGATGAAATTATTGCTATTGAAACAATATATTCAGCACAGGATCGTTTACAGAACAGTGTGTACTGCTGCGTGTGGCTATAAGGGCGGCTTTTAAAAGGATGTTGTAGGCGTTCGATTCGCAGCAGAGGGATTTTTATCTGAGGAACCAGAGGGAGAAACAGAAACAGAGCTGCTACTGAGATCCGCCTGGCAGGTCAGAACAATAATGACCAATAACTGATGCTTTTCAACATATATGACGATCCAGACTGCTTTCATCTCAGTCACTCCAAATGCATTTGTATCACAGGGGAGTGAGGTTCATGACACACGACTCAAAGAACTTGTAATCATACCCCTCCCCCTCCCCCTTTTTTTGGCATCTAAAGCAGAAAAAAAAAACAAAGTAGTGGTGAATAATATCAATTTTGGATGTCATTTCATTGGCTTTCAAAAAAAGAAAAAAAAACTTTTTGTTTTGTTTACGATGTGTAGTCCTGTAAATCATAGAATATTTTAGATTCGTAGATTTACAGTAGCTATTAATTTACATCATAACAAACGTCATAGGTGTATTCAGAGCTATTATTCAGTTACTGATTACAAATTACATTACACAATCTGCAGTCAGTTACATAATATAGTAGATTATACTTTTAATGTAATGTAATATGATTACTTTTGAATTACAATTAGATTACTTTTGTGCCAATATAGTCATGAAGTTTTAGTGTTTTATTTTTGGTTAAATGCACCTGTGCTGATAAAAAAAAAGTAGTAACTAATGTTTACAATGATTCCAACATCATGTAACGACGGCGTTTAATCGATGTGGACATATTTTGTAGATCTGAAGAATTGATGAATCTGTGAATGTGCAAATCTGATTTGCAACACCGGTGTGGGCTCTGGCAATTACCTTTCTCTCTGATACTGCTGTTTTCCTTTGAAGTCAACTGTTTTCAACTGATTTATTGTCTTTTTTATTTCATTTTTTAAATATTTTGTTTTAGGGTGTATTGTTGTGTAGTTTTCTGTAATTTCATTGTAAATTCTATTTTCACAATTATTTTTTACTGTTTAATATTTAATTGTAATTAAAATGCGGAAAAAATGTAAGTAATGTGAATATAATTAGCATTAGATATAAAACTATCAATTTCTGCAAAAATGTGTTTTTGAACTGTTTTTGTGTTTTTCCAGTTTAACATTGTACAATTTGACTGACTTGTACAAGACCAATTGTTTTAGCAATAAATATTTAATCATTCTTCCTGGATTTTCTTTATTGACTGCATTTGGGTCATGAACCTTTTATTAGATGGTTCTACAAAGAACCATGCTGTTAGAGGTTCTTTAAAGATTAAAAATGGTTCTTTGCAGTGCTAAAATAGGTTCTTTATAGCACCAAAGAAAAAAAGGTTCTTCAAGGAACCATTTGGTGAAAGGATGTTTGACGAACCAAAAATGTTCTTTTACATGGCATCGATGTGAAACCCCTTTTTGGTTCTTTGTGGCACCTTTTTTTCTAAGAGTGCATACATGATGTCACATACATTGAAGTAGGACAATATTCTCACACAAACACACGCGTGGGTTGTTGACATGACATTACATGACATTTTCATTGTCATACCTGACAAAAATGAATAGAATTGTCATCATTTAAAATGCAGTAAATGGTTAAACAGTTATTTGTACATTTTTGGGCCAAATCTCAAAATTTCTGTCCAATGCAACGCAGGATCATTCTAAAAAAAACTTACCTCTATATACATATCTGAAGACCGACAAATACGCCCCAGGAACTACGTTTTATTTTGCAGTTTTTGTTTTCACGATTCCACCAGAGGGCGCTGTGTATCCTTTTTGAGATCTTAAATTTCTCTCATGAGTGCCAGTCATGCCTGCTGTTCTCCTGTAAATCCACAAGAGACCGCTGTCGACTGACTGACTGAATGACTGACTAACTGATCGACTGACTCATCCACCCCTTTCCCCAAACCCAATCAATCATATTTTAAAAAGCTCAGATTGACCCAACCACTCACTTCCCTAAACCCAAAAGTAACTCAAAAAAAGAAAAGCCCTCGTCTAATTTTTAACACATTTTACCACATTTTACAACTGTTATTTATTTGTTTGTTTTATTTTTTGGCTTCTGATTTTGTCTTATCCACTGTTCTTCACCGGATTCTAACCCTGTCATCATGGTCATCTTCTCTCTGCATGTCAAGTCCACAGACGTACATGGTGATCTTCTGGACAAACTGTTAACAGCCGGAAAGCTGTCCATACGGAGGTAAGCGGTCAGCTGGAAAGCGCGAAAAGTCATACTGCCTTGTAGCGTTTATTTAAAAAAGAAATGCAACCATAAGTACTTCTGGATACATAATTCACGATCTCCAGAAATGTATACAGGGCTACGTTTTCAGAATGAGCCTATGTTGGTCCTATGGTGTGTAAAGCCCCCAGTGAAGCCCATGATGTGTACATTTTTGTCTTTGAAGATAAATCATTCCCATGAAATTTGTATATTATTAACAGTTGTTTTTCTTTAAGGGGTGGTCCAGAGTGTATTTTTAAGACTTGGTTGTGTTTATAAGATGCAAAGCAATGTGTGATCATGCTTCATTTGTAAAAAAAAAAAAATCACGTTATTTTTTCATATATATTACTTTTTTTATTATATCCTACTACTCAGCTAACATGAAAATGACTGTCATATTTCCTAGTTCCTGCCCCCAGGAGGCCTGCCCCCAGGAGGCTCTGATTTGTCAGCTAACATAAAGTGCTGTGATTCGCGTATCGGCTCCATGTCACCAGGAACTGTCACACCTCTACTAGCATGCGCTTTGCCATTGTGTAAATACAGTCAGTCAGTGTAACTGTTAGCAGTTTGAGCCTGAATCAGACAGAAAATGAAGAGGACACAGCGGAACCTCATGCCTGCTCTCTAAAATAAAATCTGACAAGTGTCTTTCATATATATTCAGGTTATAAGCATCTGTAAGTAATATGAAATGTCACATATCTTTTGCGGGTTGGTTATTTGAGGTGTAGATTGCACAGAAAGCGTCCGCATAAAGAAACACTACAGCGCTGCTAAAGATTGCGGGTGTTTACAGTTTACAGTTTTCTACAACATATCGTTAACGCTAGAAACTATGCATGTAATAAATCAATTTTGACAAATAAAAATACAGGTTGTGACTTACAATCCACAGCTTCTTCTATTATGCTTGGAGCTGCTCCTTCTTTGAGTTTTTAGCCGAATCCAGCACTAAACTGAGATTATGGAAGCTATCCTTTGTCAAATGTTAGCTATACCATCACCTTTGAATTATAAGGTTCTATCTGACATTTTTGTCAAAATTGAGTTATTGACATATTCTTATTAAATGACAACTTATTTACATTATGGGATTTTTTTAATAAGTTGTTTACATTAAGACTTTTTATTTTAAAAAAAATAATATTACACACATACTGTTTGCTGTGGATTGCAAAAACAGTGAGGCTCTGTCTCAAAATCATTCCGAACGCAGAAAGAATCTTATAATTCCAAGGTGACGATAAATCTTTTATAATTCTCTGGAACATAACTAAAGTTAAACTGTAAGCACTTCTCTCTTTGTGTCGTGTCCTTTGGAAGCCCAAATACAGAAACAGAACAAGCTCTGTGTGGGCGATGCAGTGGCGCAGTAGGTAGTGCTATCGCCTCACAGCAAGAAAGTTGCTGGCTGTGCACTGCACAGGGTGTATTCGCGTAACCTGAAGGGTTTATGACTTCGTTAACCCAGATGTATTAACTTTGTTCGCTGTAGGCTTTGCTAACTTTATAAAAGCCAATGTCTCACTTTGCATTAAACTTTGATATGATGTTTATCTTCACACATCTACATTACACATAAACTAAAGTTTAAAATATGATATTGTACTGGACCTCCCCTTTAATTTTTTGCTTTGTGAGACCATAGTGTGTATTTAAGGTACAGAAAATGTAAAAAATATAAAATAAAAATAAATAAATAAAATAATAAAATTACAGCAAAAGAATTGATAATGTAAGTGACCCCTTATATTTTCCAAAACATCAGACTTCAAACTATATAAAACTACATTTTCTTAAAAAACGGTTTAATGCAAAAGAGAAAAACAAACAGATACAGTACATATATACCTGTTCAATACATGTGGTCAAGGCACTCTACTATAAGAATTTCAGCCCTGTAAGCTCCTCCCAATGATGATTCACTGCTCAGAAAACCAAACATGAAACACTAGAAAGATCTACATGAGAGAAAGCTGCACCAGAGAGCATACACCACACTATAAATTACTCAGAAATACCTTTCTGAGGTTTTCTTTCACATACTCAATTTTAAATAATAATAATAATAATAATAATAATAATAATAATAATAATAATAATAATAATAATAATAATAATAATAATAATAATAATATGTCGCATTTGTTTATATCCTCAAAGAAGAAATCTGTATGTATGGATGTTGTTGGTTGTGATTTTGAGTTATAGCCTACCTATTTTTCATATGCAGTCAAGCAGATTAATCTTTCAATCCCTCACACACAGCAGCATTATCTCTCAAATAGGCCTTGCACCTACACATTTTTGGGAGAAACTAGAACCAGTAATTAGACTAAATCTGAAAAGCAATTAAAATTTGACTGTAAGATTGGAGGTTGAGCTGCCGAGCTGTTGGATCTCAGCTATAGCAGAAGCTGAACACCAAGAGATGAAGCCTGAAGATTGAGCTTCTTGCCCTTTGGGGAAACCATTGATGCTTAAAAGAGATTTTCATTACATGGGCTTTGATTATTTCTCCAGTGACCATAAGGACAGTAAGCAAAGCATTTCATGTTTTGAAAAATCATGCGTCTGAACCAATTTCTTGGCATATGTATACTCT
This sequence comes from Danio aesculapii, assembly GCF_903798145.1. Lineage (NCBI taxonomy): Eukaryota > Metazoa > Chordata > Actinopteri > Cypriniformes > Danionidae > Danio > Danio aesculapii. Next base: position 17,127,576 of record NC_079435.1, on the reverse strand, counting down.
GTCTGGAGAATACATATGCAGATACAAAATTCTCCTTGTGTATCATATCAAGATTTCCTTCTCAGAATGGCAGACTCAAATAGAGAATGTTCTACAAGAGCATGTTTTATGCCCAGAGGAGTGTGTTCGGAGATTTCTGGCCCTTGATCATGACATATGCCCGATTTAAAAAGACCAGTGAACTAAGAAGCACCATCATGTACACTTCTTCTCGTCAAATCCTCAAAGCCTCTTACAGCAAGCATGCCGTCGCTATCTTCATTTATTTACTGTAAGCCCAGCCAGCATCTGCTGTGTTTAGATGCAGAATTAACGCTGAGTAAAGGTTAAACGCTGGCTTAAATAAAACAAGAGATATTTGTGTTGTTTTAAAAATATGGCAGACTTTAACTTATTTTTGAATTATTGAATAATTATTGCTCCTTTTTGTTTGTTTGTTTGTTTGGATATCTATGTTAAAATAAACCTAAATAATAAATGTAATTTGTATTTATTCTACTTTTAGATTTTTTTAGCAGAGTTTGTTATGGTTTACAAAAACAGCTCTAGTACAAATAAACATTCTTCAAATCAATATTCTTTGGGAAGCAACATTTCTAATAATATCACTGTAAAAAAATGGTAAAAACTAACTGTTACTTTACTGAAAAAAGTTATTCCGTTGTAACTTGAAACTGTTAACTTAATTTTTATACTTATGTGTGTACATGTTGTCAGGGTTTGGGGTTGGAGCAGATGAGGCGAGGACCCAATTGCAGGAAATAAAGGACTTTATTTAACAAAAAGTATACAAAACAACTTAAAACTTCATGCGGAGGAAAAACATTAATACACACTATACTATACCTGTCAACATTGGGATGGGAAAATGAGGGAACCCCCCCCCCCAATTAATATTATATTAAATATTATATTAAATTAACAAAATATGTTCATCTGAGGATGTTTCATTGTAAATAAACCGTTAAACTGTCAGTAATACGTTTTTATATTATTATTATTTACAAAGGATAAAATAAATAGTATACATTGGAAAAAGCTGCAAATAAATTAGCAAACAGTTTTAACAATTAAGGTTAATAGCTATAATAAAGAAATAGAATCAAGGTATCAAATCTCATTAATCTTTCCTTCACTGTATAATTGAAACATTCTGATTAAAGAGCAGCGAATGAATCTCTCATTTAGATTTCATTTATAAATCTTTATATATTAAATTACAGAAGTGTCACTTTAAAATATGCACAGGTCAAAAAGGCATTTGATTGCTTTCCTAACTTTTTCTGCTCATTTAAGACAAATTTATTTGTGTTTGAAAGAAAACCTATCAAAATTGTCATCTTTAGATATTATTATTATTATTATTATTAATTATGTGTATATGTATGTTCAAACATGCACCCAAAACCCAGACTTTCGCTCCACTTCAAATCGCATGTACAGAATTTGTTTGGGAAACAGCATCTATTAATCGCTCTGGAATGCGTCAGCTTACAGTCACACACCGCTACATGACTGTTTTGAGGATTGCACAGGAGGGCCAACTGTGTCTGTAATGGAAAGTAAGGAAATCCCTCCATTTTTATATTTATTTCAAAGTCTGTTCATGCCTAGATAAAACAAAACCACAAAACATATTCACATTGAGGTACAAGGGGCGTCCCCTGGTGGCTTGGCAGTATGGGGTGCGTATAGGGAGGATTGGCTTTTTATTGCCACTATAGAAAGATTGAACACACGGGAGAAAAATGGGAAAATACCTTTACGGGATGATATCGGGATAGAACTGTAAAATACGAGAGAATCCTGGGAAAAACAGGAGGGTTGACAAGTATGCACTATAGTAGACTTGACAGGATTTGGCATGACAGACACAAAAGTGATCATCAACAACAAACTCAACGACATCCTCAATGATGAGGAGATCAATGACAACAAATGACATCTGTATCAATGACGACGGACCAGCATAGGACAGAACACACTAGGAGAATAAATAGTAAAAACAAACCAATGAACAGACAAGCGGACAGGTGAGCATAATGATTGAAAACAGGATAACGAGGTTGGGGGGACAAAATGATAGACAAAAGACCATGTGGTACAAACACCCCAACACAAGCCATGTGCTCACATACAAACAGGACTAGAACACGCAGCCAATGAGAGAACTCATTGACCGTGCGCTAACATGAAACAAGATACTAAAGTACATGGCTACAATGTAAACATGAAGCTACACAACACCAACAAAACAGAATGACCACAGGATAAATGAAGACACTTACCATGTGCTCAAACATGCAACATGCATGTTCCGTTAAATGTCTATCCACCAATCCAAGGAGAACATCCAGCAAACTTGGATTCTGCAGCAGGACAATCATCCAAAGAACACCAGCAAGTCCAATTCTGAATGGCTGAAGAAAACAAAATGAAGACTTGGGAGTGGCCTAATCAAAGTCCTGATCTGAATCTAATTAAGATGCTGTGGCATGATCACAAAAAAGACGTTCATTCTCGCAAACCCACAAATCACAGCTGATCAAATCATTATGAAACTGGCAAGTGACTTTCTAAGTCGGTCTCTGTCTTGTGTATGTTGTAGTGCTGTATTTATACCATAGTTATATTGTGATCTCCCGATTGCAACAGAGAAATACTGTGAAATCTCTGTAGACTGATGGCATTTCATACCGCTCAGTCTTATAATCTTAAAATGTCAGCAAAATCGCCAGTTTTGTCATCACTTCAGACATTACGCTAGAGAATCATTGAAACACTAGCTTTAAAGAGACCTTAGTGAATGAGCATCAGTTTCTGCTGTTCTGACGGCAGCTGCAGATGTAAATAAATATATATACACACAAAAAGACATTTAAAAATTGTCACAGACAAATCTTCTATGATAGTTTAGTATAATAGATGATGTCCATATAGATGATGTCCATCTGTATCTATAGAATGTGGCATTCTTAAATTATTGAATTTCACCCATTTCAGATCCAAGACCACTGCCAAATTCTCATAGTAAACAATCTGCCCTTGTCTCATTTGCTAGCAAACCATCACTCCATAATTTCAATCTGTCATTCACTTTTTTTGTTGTTCCTGAGGGATTGCTCTCACAAAGATCCTGCAGAGGCTCCGCAGGTCTGCTTAACCAGAAGCAGCATGTGATGGAAGCAGGGCTAAAATGACAACTCTTTATCTCCAAACATTTCATGGAGTGAGACCATTTCATAAGGGCTCCCTGGAGGCAGTTTTCTAAAAAAGTTTTTTTTTCTTAAGATGAAACATTTGGATCTAACACTTAAAATAGTCAAACAGTAATTAAAAATAATTAAAACAGACATCTGTCATCTCTAAAATTCAACAACTTGTTGTGGGCTCCTAATTATTTCATCCATAAGGGATTGACTGCATGGTGTAATGCAATATTGGCTCATTTTACAGTAAATAAACATTATTAAAAAAGCAACGGTTATCAAAAAAGGAACAGATTAACCAGAATAAATCTAATTCTTTCATTTACGCACACTCAATTAGTTCCAAACATGACTTTCTTCTTCAGACTACAAACCATTCTGTCATTGATCATTCTAAGAAAATAAATGGTATAACAAAAGGATTTCCGCCAATACAGAAAAATTAGACACATGGTAAATTGACATATTCTTTCCACTATAGTAATCTTTATTTTATTGTACTTTCATGTGTAGAATAAAATCTATAAAAGCAAATAGCCATTCTTTCATACAGAACCAATAATCAATATCTCAGCAAGTGATTGTTATAAACGGTGTCCACGGTCTATATGTTTGATTCTCTGCTGATGTGAGAAGCATTGTTATAATACCTGTAAATTTAGCAGCCAATTTTCTCCTGGATATCAAAACAAATGAACTGTCAGAAGGATAATAACAAGAAACAAACTGGGATTTTAAAGCGATGGCTAGTTAAGGGACTTAGAGTAATTTTGTTTTTACATTTTATTCCCCAAATGAGTGACAACAAAGCAGCTCTGCAATATTGTTTTGCCACAATTACTCAAAACCATAATTCAGAATTATGTTTTCACTGCCAATTAATACACACTGTGAAGTGCTCTGAATGTGAACGATGAAAATGGCAGCACTAACTCAATTTCAACAGGCACCAAACTAACTAATGATATTAAATGATAATGCAGACAGTATCTGTAGGAATTCAAAGATATTTTTAAGGGATTTTTTAAACATTTGACAACATTTGAGAGTAACTTACACAATAGGGAAGTATAAAATGTAAAAGTATATGGGTTACAGATAATCCTATTTTGATGTCTATGCACATCAAATTAAATTATAACATTATTTATTATTGTTTTGCCTCTTAACATGGATTTCTTCTGTTTGCTTGTCTGTATTGCTTTATTTGTATACAAAAATATTATTTTATATAGCCTACATAGAAATCATATAAATGTAAGCAGTATCTATATTAAGCTAAATATTAAGCTAAACTTTATAACAAATAATGGTTGAAACCCAAATAACTGATTAAAAAATTGCATGTTCTTCCCGTGTTGGCGTGAGTTTCCTCCGGGTGCTCCAGTTTCCCCCACAGTCCAAAGACATGCGCTACAGGTGAATTTAATTTTAAAAAATTGGCCGTAGTGTGTGTGTGTGAGAATGAGAGTGTATGGGTGTTTCCCAGTGATGGGTTGCAGCTGGAAAGGTATTGTCACGATCACTGGATCTCACACACATTCACATGGACTACAAATCCGCCATTCATGGACTACATTTTCATACATGCACTCCGTTCACAAACACAAATGCTTCTTCATTATGACTAATTACACTCGCACCACCTGAGCATTGTCAAAGACTGATTACAGACACTATTTAAACAGCACACACTCTCACTTCCATTGCTGAGTCTTGTTTTCTGTAAAGTGACAATACAACGTGTTTCTCCTAGTCTTGTTTTCCTGTGTTTTGACCCTAGTCTTGTTTATACTTTTGTCCCTGTTTGCCGCCTGCCTTCTGACCTCTCGCCTGTGTTTATACTACGATTCTGGACTGCCTTTTTAGATCTGTTTGCACCTGTGTTGACCATTGCTTGCCTGACTTCGAATAAACCTGCAAGTGGATCCTAAATTCAGTTGTCTGTGTCACTCCCCGTGTTACAGGTATCTGCTGCGTAAAACATATGCAGGATAAAATGAATGAATAAATTGTCCGTAGTGTGTGTGAATGAGTGTGCATGGGTGTTTCCGAGATTTGGGTTGCGGCTGGAAGGGAATCTGCTGCATAAAACATATGCTGGTTCATTCCACTGTGGAGACCTCAAATAGAGACTAAGCTGAAGGAAAATGAATAAATGAATAATTTTTTAGTCTGCTGGCTGTTATGTATTAGAACAACCTGATCTCACGAAAAAAATATATATATTTTACATTGTCACCTTAGAGCTCATATGAGTTCAGTTGTACGAAAACGTAAAATTTTTAAAAGAAGGCACCAAATCCTGCCAAAAATTTAAGATGTTTTCAGCAAATTTTTCAATTTACTTCTCAGTTTGTCGTTGCTAGGGTTTAAAGTGAATAATGTATGTTGTTATTGGTTGTGTAATTTCGTATCAAAACCACAAGTTGTATCTTCTCTTTCATACCACAATATTATCCATAACACTGAATGACAATATCTCCAAGCTTTTTAAAATACATTGATTAATTTTAGATGATAAGATGAGAGTGAAGAACCTTCAAAAACTAGATAAAATAAAATCTAAATATATATGAGCAATATCACACGAGTAGCAGTGTGAAATGGCTATATATCAGCACTGGTGGGAGGTGTGCATTGGCTCAAGGCCGAATTGTCTATATAAAAAACAAAATCAAACACGGAGAGTCTCACTAAGAGATCCACTTAGAAAGTCATTTACCTGTTTAAAAATGATTTGATCAGCTGTAGTTTGAAATTACGCTGATTTTCTCTTAGGGCTTACTATGCGGTCTCTGTCCGCATCTTGTGGCTGAACATCATCAAACGTCTTTGCACAAAGACGTGCTGATGCACTGTCTCTAATGCTGTGTTTACACCAGACGCGGAACGCACGGAGAAATTGCTTCATTCGCGTGTCAAATTCACTTCAGAACAGACGGGGATTCGGGTCATAGGCAGGGTTTCTGTCTGCCCGGTGACTGTAGCTTTGTTGCTAAATGGCTAACATGGATTTTACTGAGAAAATAACTGTGTTTATGTGCTTTATGTAAAGTGAAAAACAGCATTGAAACGTTTGGGGCTGTGTCTGAGTCCACTAGTCCACTTTCAGTGCACCAGCCCTGTGAGCTCATAAACTCCTCCAGAAACGTAACCTGGATGACGGAGGCTTTCAGCGGTGCTTCTGACTGAGCCGAGCCCAGTTTGATGAACTGTTGTCGGTGTCGGCTGGAGGATTTCCCTCGGGACACCAACAACAGGCACTACGTCACAATCACGCCCCCACAAGAGCAAGTTCCTGATTGGTTAATGCGGCGCAAATGTCTGATTAGGTTCAGATTTTTGAACTCGAGCGATTCGCGTTAAGCGCATCAAACATGTAAAATGAACAAAACTCTCAATTTGCGTATCGCGCCATTCGCGCTGCGCCATTCGTGCAATTCGCGTGTATTGCACCGCAGGATGTCTGTTTGCGCATTTGCATTGATTTAACATGTAAATGACTCGCGCTTGACGCTTCTTCGGCCTCTGGTGTGAACACATTTTAAATAGGCACTATCCTTATAAATAAACTGCATAGCTGCAATCTAAACAACTACATTCTCACCTTAAAAAAAACTCAAAAGTACATTATGTTGTCCAACAGCAGATATATTTGTCAAACTGTAGAGCTTCCTCTGCTTGTGCTGTATGTGGGCGGAGTAATACACAAGGGTGAAGGATTAAGAGGCTGTTACTGGCAGAATATCGTGGCTATCAGCCAATCAGATTCAAGAACCAGACAGAACTGTTGAATTAAATAAAATTACTGTTGTAAAAAGTTAAATTATTTATTTTTTTCTCTGCTGTAAAATAAAACACATGGTGGCGATTACTTCTGTATATGTTTTTCCCACCTTCGGGACAACAAAAGAACAGGTGAACTGGCAGCGAAAAACTTTTGAAGAGAAATTGCTTTGTGTTGCGTTGGCATAAATTGTAGTTGTGCACAAAAGAACATCTGGTCACACACAGAGTACAACTATATTTGATCCTCACCCTGAAGTGAATGCAGAAGCAGGTGGTTGATAAGCAGCGACTGGGCGACTGGGCGACTGGGACCCCATCTCCAAATGTCCCCCCTGGCCATTCACTGACTCCACATCATTTGAACCTCATCCTAAAGCCAGAAATGAGGTCTCCTTGACATTTCCAGAAAGCCTTGAGAAGACCAGGAATTCCCCCATGGTGCATAATTTAACATTACATTGACACGAGGAAGCAAAATGACTTGGTTACATTAATGGTCAACCAGAACATATGGACAACATACTGGTTATTCTAACTGCAGGTACACTACAAAATGCTTTTCTTAGAGTTTTGGTCTTGTTTCTAGTCCAAATATCTGAAAATTCTTCAAAGAAGAAGCGTTTTCTAGACAAGCAAAAAATATTGTCTTGTTTTTAGAAATAATATGCCAAAATTAAGCGAGTTTTTCCCATAAAACAAGCTAAATAATCTTGTTTTTCCTTTTGACATGAGATTATTTTTTCTTAGCCTATTGTTAAATTATTTAGTTTGTTTTAAGAAGAAACTCGTTTAACTGTGACATTATTTCTGAAAACAAGACAATATTTTTACTTGTCTTGAAAATGCTCCTTGGTTCAAGAATTTGTAGATATCTGGACTACAAACAAGACAATTCTTTTGCATTTTGTTACAGTGTACAATTTGTGTCTCCAGTATAAACCTTCGATGAACTTTCAGAAACTATAAACAAAAAAAGCTTTGAATAATAACACAAATTATATCATGTTATCTCTAAAAATATATGTTTGTATGTGTATATAATGACATTTTACCTTGAAATTATTACCTTAAAACTCATATTTTACTTATTTTGGACAGTCTCTGCCTCCTGAATATTGAACCTTCAATTATCATGAAATAATTAAATCTAATTTTCATATATTTTGTGTGTTCACACTAAGTTAAATAAACATTTGTATGAAACCTTTTCTCTGTAGTATTTGTAATTTAAGTACAAATCATAATTACAATTGCCTGTTGACATCACCTGTTTCAAATCACATCATTATTTAACCAGTTTACATGATTGCTCTTGTGCAAACATTTTTTTTTTTTTTTGGAATGTGTTGCAGCTCTGAATGGATGTATATTTACAAATGAAATTAAGTTGACCAGACAAAACATGAAATATTTTGTGTTCAAATGATCTGCAGTGAAATACAAGTCAAAGTAAATTTGAAAATCTCTACATTCTTTTTTATTTGCATTTTCCATACTGTTCCAACCTTTCTGATTTGGGGTTGTAATAAAATGAAATATTGTGTATTTCTCTACATTCTGGTCAACTCTGTTACATTGGTTAAAAAGAGACATAACAGTCTTTAAATCACTGATAAAAAAATTTTAAAAAGCATGCGTCTTGATCCAAGTGTTGTTACTTCCTCTGGCGATAAACTTTGGAAGGCATGTAGGCATTATTATTTTTCTTTCATTGATTTGTACAAAATATTTAGGATACACCAATTGCAGGTTAACGATATGTTGTCAATCCTGTTATTGTGATACTTCACACTGTAAAAAAATACTGGTTGCCTTAAATTTTTAAGTTGAATCAAATTTACCTTATGAGTCATTTGAACATAAATTATATTAAACTTAAACTGACTTAAATCAGCTTGCGTAACTTATAAACTTAAGTTAGAATGATTAACTTAGTTTAATAAGTCACAATAACTAAAAACACGTTGTCACAACTAATTGACCACATGATTTAACATTCACTTTTTAAAAACAGTAATATTCTTCATAATTCTGTGTTAGACATGTCATGTGCTATCTAGTTTGAAGTTAGCATCTTGAGATGAAGCACAAAATGGTGGAAAATATCAACTGTTATTTATATCCTGTTATTTACTTACTTTCATGCTCCCACGGCCGATTTAAATCGAAGTTGATATTTAGCCAAACCATATTGGGGTTTTGTAACATCTAATTTTTACAAGCTGTGGGTCGTTAGCCCAACGTCAACCCTGTTAGCGGATTGAAATATTTAACAGTATGTCAAACAACAACTAGCAATAGAATAAAATGTTCTGTATCACACTCAAAAAAATTAAGGTTGCGGTTTGTTTAAAATACATATTTGAAATAAGCTGAAAGCACAACTCTTGCACTATAAAACCAAAAGTGAAGGTAGCTCAAACCATTTGAGGAAACTGATTGCAATAAAACATTTATGTTCAAAAACTAATACTAATGAGTACTTAATGAGTGAACTTAATCCATTTGAGCAAACAAAGCAATTTAAGCTCAGTGAAACCCATTAAATGAAGACAACTCAAACCAACTTAGTACTGTAAAACCCAATAAGTTAAGCAAACCAATTGCTAAAAACCATTTGAGTTCAAAAATTAATCTATATGAGTACGGTGAACTTAATCCATTTAAGGTTGAACTAATGAGGTATTTAACTAACTCATTATCTTCAAAACTTTTTTCAACTGAGTAGAATTAACTTTCAGTAAATTTTGAATCAACCACTTAGGGGGGCAACTTAATTGTTTTACGTTTAATCCACTTAAATTTGTAAAAACTAGTAAGTTAACTTAATTCCTTCATGTTGCCCCAACGCAAATTAATTGTGTGGAACCCAGCATTTTTTAAGATCTCAAAAAATAAATAGTTCAAACTACTAATTTAAAATAAGCTGAAACAACATAAATCTTGAGATTTTTTTGGAGTCAACTCAATTGTTTTATGTTCAGTCAACTTAAATTTGTCAAAACCAATTAACTGATTTGTATAGGGACAACATGAATTAATTGTGTGGAACCCTGCATTTTACACAGTGTGCATTTAATATTTTTACATTATCAACAAATTCTGTAAACTTTAAATTTGTTCATTCCAGTTTAAGAAAAATGAATGGAAAATGCTTTAAATAAACAATTCTTGAATGAGTCCACATAAAGGTAAAACAACAACGGTACCACATCAACATAATGAAAAGGTGTCCCACTCCCTGACTTCTCCATAGGGGGGCTGTAAGGACAAGCTCCACGGAGATCACATCTTGCTGAAAGAAAATGAAAAGGCAAATGGTCCAATTCAGCCGTGTCTTCTTTGAGACAACTGGACAGATGAGATCTAATGAAAACAGTCCAAGACACAGTCAACAAGCAATCTCACGTCCTTTCAAGAAGCATTTACTGGGCTCCACTGGACACGTTTCTGACATCAGGACTATGGACAGCGGCCAAACAAGAGCGCACTGCAGGACAATGGAGGACACAGTTAATAATAACTGACTTGAAAAAAACGGCACATGGTATAAATGCAAATTTAAATAATGAATGAGAACTCATCCTTCAATTTATGATATGTTATCATCTCCAATTGGGGCATTATGGTGCACCTGGTCCTACAAAGCATCAAATTATTTGGACAAGTGTGAAGAAAAAAGATACAATATCAAAAGCTCCATAATATTACACATCCACTTCAATGTTTAGCAGTGGGTAGCAGAGAAACTGTGGGCTGGATCCTGTGAATTTCTTCAAGCATTAACGACATGCATGTAGGTGTTAGAAATTGAGTGGCTGATCTGCTGATTTTTGCTTTTTTTAAACTAATGACCATTACTTTAGTCATTCAAACAGATTGCGATTGATTTATTATATATTTAAAAGCAAATCTAATTTTAGTCATCCAATTTAGGAAACATCAGGGGGTGAATTTCGCAACCCAGGCTCATTCTGAAAATGTACCACTATATACACTTCTGGAGAGCATCAAATACGTCCCAGGAGCAACGTTTTTTTGCAGTTTTTGTTTTCGTGAATCCACCAGAGGCCACTGTGTATGCTTTTAAAGATCTCAAATTTCTCTCATGAGTGATAAATCCACTAGAGACTGCTGTCGACTGACTGTCAACTGACTGAATTTCAGTTTTCAAAAGCAATAAAAGTCCTTGTCTGATTTTTACCACGTTTTCTGATTTTACCACATTCTCACCCTGTTATTTACTTGCCTATTTTATTTCTTGGCTTCTGTTTTTGTCTTACCCGCTTTCTGGAACCATTCTGCGTCTCAAGTCCGCTGATATTCATGGCGAGCTAACTGGACTAACTGGTAATAGCAGGAAAGTCGTCCATACGAGGTAAGTGGCCAGCTGGTAAGCGTGAAAAGGAATGGCGTCAAATCGCCCCATTGCGTTCATTTTAAAGACGAAATGTAGCCATATGGAGCTCTGGCTACGTAATTCATGATCTCCAGAAATATATGTATAGGGCTGTGTTTTCAGAATGAGCCTATGTTGGAATTTCATCAGTTAGATATGTCTAAATTGTTTCTGCGGTATTCTTCACTGTCACAAAAGAAAAGTAGAAAAGCTGTCACTGCAACACTACCTTTTCAAAAGGTAGACCTTTGTACCTAAAAGTGCCTCAATGTTAATACCTGACGTGTAAGGTTTTGGAACATTTGGAAAAGTAACCCCTGCAGTGACAGGTTATGAAGGTAAATTTAAGACTTGCTGACATTTGCAGGACAGAGTAAAGAAAAATGTACAATGAACTCTACCAGCAACACTTTGAGGTTTACAAAATAGAACCTTGTATATGTCAGAATGACCAGCAATCTAGCAGTTGCAGATCGCTGGAGAACTACAAATTTGTCATGAAAAATTCCATCTTGCACCTCACACACCACTTTCAGTTCTATGTGTGATTGCACACACATGCTGCTGGAAACGAATCATAGGACTATATATTCACCTCTCACAGACACATTGTTAAGTTTTGTTGTTCAGCAAGTTTACCTCTAACATTGTGAAGTGTTTTCTTTGTCTAGTCTTACCGTGCCTTTAGATCCTTGCCTTGTTTCTTTGTTTTTCTGCAACTCTCACATCGTCGCAAACTGAAGTTAAGCAGGGCTACGCCCAGTCAGTACCTGGATGGGAGACCACATGGGAAAGCTAGGTTGCTGCCGGAAGTGGTGTTAGTAAGGCAAACAGGGGGGCGCTCAACCTGCGGTCTGTGTGGGCCCTAACGGCCCAGTATAGCGAAGGGGACTCTATACTGCTCAGTGAGCGCTGTCCTTCAGATGAGACATTAAACCGAGGTCGTTAAAAATCCCAGGATGTCCTTCGAAAGCCGGTATCCTGGGCAAATTTGCCCGCTGGCCTCTGTCCATCATGGGTTCCTAACCATTTCCATATCATAATTGGCTTCATCACTCTGTCTCCTCTCCATCAATCAGCTGGTGTGCGGTCTGGTGCAATATGGCTGCCGTTGCGTCAGCCAGGTGGATGCTGCACACTGGTGGAGGATGAGATCCCTCCCATTGTGTAAAGTGCTTTGAGTGTCTAGAAAAGCGCTATATAAATGTAAGAAATTATTATTATTGTTGTTGTATTATACCGTTTGTTCCTGTATGACTATTGCCTGCCTGACTAAGCTGTTAATAAACCTTGTTTGGACCCTCATTTCCATTGTCACCCGACTCCTAGTATTACAGTACCACAGTTAAAAGAAAGGAAAAAAATTAAACAAATGGTTCAGATAAGGGAGACATCCAAAATATGTACTGTTGGTGTGCCTCCAGGAACAGGGTTAGGAAACACTGCTATAATCAACACATGAGAAAATGAGAATGAAGCCTACTTACTCAAAAATGACCATAGATTTGCCTCGTTCAAAAAAAAAAAAAAAAAGATTCAAGCAAAATCCAGGGTGTTTTTCAGGTAACAAACCAGAGAATCAGGTGTTCCAAATAAGTCACTTCCTACTGAGGAAGAAATGCCCTATGGGAGTTTTTATTTATTTTTATTTTGTTTGCTCATCTCACACCGGTGGTCCTTTAACACATTTCTCCATTAATTAGTGACAGCCCACACACAGCACACATTAAGCAGCATCTCTAGTTTGTTGTGTCTCTATGGATGCTGTTGAGGGAAAAACTAACACATCAAGAGTTACTGCACCAGGTGTGCAGTTTCAGGGCATGTTTGTGATGGTATAATGATGTACGCAGACCTAAGGACAAAATGATTGAGCTTTTGTGAGGAGGAGTTTGTGATCAAATAGCTCAGGCACTCGACAAGCTAAACCTTCGATTTCTCAAGAGTTTATAACCTGTTCTAGATTGTGTCGTACACCAAATACATTTTATTCACCCATTTCTTAGTATTTCTGAGTATTTAGGAGAATCATCCAGTTCATTTATGTTTCTGTGTTTGAGCAGTTTTCATACTGCTCTCAAAAGCGTTGGATTACAAAAAAAAAATCCATCAACCCAGTATTATTTAGAGTGTAGTGAGTTAATATAATATAATATAATATAATATAATATAATATAATATAATATAATATAATATAATATAATATAATATAATATAATATAATATAATATAATATAATCACTTTAAGAGTTAACTTTAAAAGTCAGTATTTTAATTTACTCACTATTAACTCACCCTCTAGTGGTTTCGAATCTTGTTATGTTTCTTTCTTCTGTTGAACACAAAACTAGACATTCTGAAGAAAGCTGAAAACCTGTAACCATTGATTTTCATTGTAGGAAAAACAAATATTATGGAAGTCAATGGTTAAATGCATGGGCGTTGCTAGGCCTATTTTAGGGGGGCTGTTTCTACTCAGTCCCCCTTAATCTTTTGCGATTACCTCATAAACTGTACTCTAAATTATTGTCTCAGTCCCCTTTAAATGTGATATGAAAACAGCGGAAGAATTTGACTCCTCCCTGTCTTTTGTTTTTCATTTGACCAGCAAGCCACAGTCATGCAGATTGAGAGAACAAGGTGTGTGTTTATCGATAGATTGTTATAATATCTGCTTATTTGCAATTCTTTGCTATAGATACACTTGTATCACTTGTACCCCAGTGTCATGGAGGAGCAATCGGGTTTCCCATCTACTGTTTCATCTCATAATCACAGCTGTTTCCTCGAAAAAGTATCTCTTATCGAGCATTTTGCTATTTTAATTTTAAAAATTAACTATCAATATAAAACACGTTTTGTGTTAGTGCATGTGGCATTAACTATACCATAGAGTCTTGCACAGAAAGGATTAAAAACAGTGACAGAACCACTTAGAATATGTACTCACTTTAACCATTATGTGTTGTAAATATATATATATATTTTATATATTATATATATATATATTATATATATATATATATATATATATATATATATATATATATATATATATATATATATATATATATATATATATATAATTATATATATTTAATTATATATATATCTAACTTAAGAGCTGAGCCCCCCTAAAATGAAAATCCTAAAATTGCCCCTGGTTACAGGTATCCAGCTTTCTTCAAATTATCTTTTTAATGGATTGTTTAGAAACTCATAAAGTTTAGGAAAAGTAAAGGGTGAGTAAATTAGTAAATCTTTGGGTGAAACATCACTTTAGTTGAGTAATTTTTTTAACTGTAAATACGACATAACTATGCTGGCCAAGAGAGCTTATAGAAAAACAAAAACAAACAGATAAAATGTCTTGATTTTTGGGGAAGGGGTTGTGAAGGCATGTGTGAGAATTTGTGTCAAATTGATGAAGATGTTCATCAACTGAATGAATTGGATGATTTTTTAACTTTTTATTTGTTACACGCGAGCTCTATTTTGAACTCTCTCAGCCACCATACGTAAACAAAAAAAAATGGTTAATTTACGATTTTAGCTGTTGTTTTTCCATCCGCCTTTATGTATTGTACCGATTGAACTCATCAATTTGCATTCTGGCCGTTTACAGTGAATGCTATGTGATACTCCATCTGACCTGCAGGTGGCAGTAGAGAGTAGTGTCATTTTCATTATTTATATTTGTATTATTGACTTTTTTCTAGAGTTTTACAGTCACTAATATTTTTGGACCAGCTTGCATGTCAATTTGTGTTGATTCTGTATTAGACTCCAGCTGTTTTATTTGCATTTTCCAACTTCTTCAACAGCCCAACTATCAGCTTCTATCTATCAAAAGAACAACCTTTTTTATTATTTTTTTTTTCAATTTTTTGTGTTCGTTTATCAAGATTATTCCAATTTCCATTAGCGGATTAAGATTTTTTTTATGTATAGTGAGTTCATTTGCACCACATTTTATGCTTTTTTAGCATCATTATAATAGACAAAAGAAAAAAAAATTCTTGCATCGAAATGGAAAACAAAAAACCAAATCAGCAATTATTTCATTTAAAAGCAATAATACAATATAAGTGATTAGTTGACTTAACTTGCTCCAAGATTGGCCAGCCCAGTCACCAGACATGAACATTATTGAGCATGTCTGGGGTAAGATAAAAGTAAATAAAAAAAACTATTATAAAAATTAAGTCAACTTAACAGTTCCATGTTACAATGGGTTCACTCAATGTTTTAAAGTATTATTTTTAATCACATTTTTTACAGCATAGAAAGCAAAAACTACTTTAAAGATCTACACTCACCGGCCACTTTATTAGGTACACCTGTCCTACTGCTCGTTAACAAAAAATTCTAATCAGCCAATCAGATGGCAGCAACTCAATGCATTCAGGTATGTAGACATGGTTAAGACGATCTTCTGCAGTTCAAAGTGAGCATCAGAATTGGGAAAAAAGGTGATTTAAGTGACTTTGAATGTGGCATGGTTGTTGGTGCAAGAAGGGCTGGTCTGAGTATTTCAGAAAGTGCTGATCTACTGGGATTTTCACGCACAACCATCTCTAGGGTTTACAGAGAATGGTCTGAAAAAGAGAAAATATCCAGTGAGCGGCAGTTCTGTGGGTGCAAATGCCTGTTGAGGAGAATCAGAGGAGAATGGTCAGACTGGTTCGAGCGAATAGAAACGCAACAGAAACTCAAATAACTCGTTACAACTGAGGTATGCAGAAGAGCATCTCTGAATGTACAACACATACAACTTTGAGGCAGATGGGCTACAGCAGCAGAAAACCACACCGGGTGCCACTTCTGTGAGCTAAGAACAGGAAACAGAGGCTACAATTTACACAGGCTCACCAAAGTTGGACAATAGAAGATTGAAAAATGTGCCTGGTCTGATGAGTCTCGATTTCTGCTGCGACATTCAGATGATCTTTGGGCTGTGGTACTCAGTACTAGTAAGGTGTACCTAATAAAGTGGGCGATGAGTAAAATACTTTCACTAGTATAAATGCATTTCACATTAAATAATGTTTCATTTGACTGAATTCAAACCCGTTTACTGTATATTTAAACTTACTTTGATGTTAATGTACCACATGAAGCACAGTTTAGTCTGCCTGAAGGAAAACATATTTTCACAGTGTGCAGTCCCCTTTCTTTTAGTGTAATTTGTAAGTGAAATTCAGGTCAAGCGCCTGTAATGGATCATTAGCTCTTGGTTCTGCCTTTCAGAAACTTGCACGGCACTGCAGTACTCATATGCTTATCCGTGAGTAAGAATATGATATAAATTGGTCAGGGATCGACTGAGAGCAGCAATTAAATTCTGCCAACTCATTTGATTTGTTTCAGAGGGTTTTGAACTATGCTGTGCAGAGTATTTGCATTTCATCTTTGCTTTTATCTTTTTATCTTTTCATCAGTTGGCAAGATTATGGATCTGAAATAGACACATGCAAAAAAAGAATGTTGAGTTGGGTGTAACGTGCTCCACAGTAACTCGCTACTGTATTTTTAGGCAATTTTTGGCAATGCAGTAATGTAATGAATTACATTTTAAATTTGTGTAATTTGTGTATTGTGTGTAATTTACAGTTACTAAAGTCAATATAATTGCATTACAAATATAGTTTATAGAAGAAAAAAATGCTTCTTTTAAATCACGTTTTCCACTGCAACCTCAGTTAATAAGCGTGCGCTTTTAAATTGCTGGAGAATGCGAGCTGAAATGACTGCTGTCGAGAGTGTTAGCTTCTTCAAGTGGAAATACAGACATTTCATTAAGTGTAAAACTAAAAATATTGCTGTGAAATGCAGTCTATGTCCAGTCTCTAAAAATCTTTCGACTGCTTTTAACTCGACAGCAACTTGTTCAAGTACTTGAATAGAAAGCATTCTATGACAATACTCGTCACCAAGGAGGGCACCTGTGCCCAGAAACATGGTGGCCCAGCTCAGCCTAAACAGGCTAATTTGAATGTTCGTGCAGGATTGGGAGCGAAGGTAACTTCTGAATGTAAAGAGAAGCGTAGCTACTGTACTTATGGGACCGTTCAAAAATCACGTCTTTTGCGCACGCTTGGATATTGAGAGAGTATATTTCCCAGCCGCTTCCAGTTGAAAATCGCGAGTCACATGACAATAACTGACTGAGCAGATTCATGCTTTGTAAGGAATACACACATTTCGGTAGACTAATTACCTCAGACAAACACAGAGCACCCAAACACTGCAGTGCTTTTGCATACCATGGATGTCAAAAGTTAGAGGTATCCAGTTTTCTTCATGTCTTCTTTTGTGTTAAGAAAAAATACAAACAGGTTTGTAACAAGTGAATGATTAGAGAATTAGAAAGTCTTTTGATATCATGCTGCTGTGATCAATCCATTGTAATATTTTTTAGTGAATATTAAATTACTGAAAGAGCTGCAGTTTATTTAGTATTTTTATAGGTATATTTTAATGTTTTAAAAGTAACTTCAAAGTAAAGTAATTATTAATCTGATTATTAAGTAATTAATAATGTAACTACTTTCCAGTAGAAATCAGTAATTTGTAATCTATTACTTTTTTAAAGTAACTTACCCAAAACTGATGTGAAGGTAACATTTTATCCTTCAATATGCTATATTCAGGGCATATTAAATTGAGTGTTACAGATTAACCGGTGCCCAGTATGTGAAAATTATTATAGCTACAGTATATCAAAAGGGTCTAAAACAGAGGTCTCAAACTGTAGGCCTGCGGGCCATTTACGGTCTGCCGTCCAGTCCGCAGCTGATAACTGATTCAAAAATATAATGAGACGCGACCCACCAAAACATATATTTTTAAACCACTATCATTGTTGTGCAGTCCCGTCTAGCCACTTGTGGTTTTGACCTGCCACCTAGTCAACATTTATATTACTGCGTTCGAATTAGTTTTACTTTTATTTTCTCTCAGTGTACGGTCGAGTATCACACATGGGTTTTATTTCTGTGTCCGTAAGTGCTCTATTTTTACAAAAGCTCTATTTTTGTAAATATTCAAGGCTCGTTTGATTATCAGTTTTATACCACATGTATTTTGTTGTACAAGCACTTCTTCATGGCTTACACGTTATGCTGGTGGTGTAACAAACATGATAGTTTTGCTAATATTTGATTCAAATGGTATTATTTAATTGATTTTCCTCAAATGCTTATTAAGATTTGCATAAAATGTACATTAGTAATATTTTACTGATAGTTGAATTGAACTTGTAAATATTCACATTTACTTTAAGATAATTTTCCCCTCTTTGTTGTAGTTTTACATAAAAAGAAAGACATTGAGAAGAACAATTGCCAGTAAAGTCTCACAAACTGCTTTCTGTAGTTCTCACGCTACTGGGACAATACAATTGGTTGGGACAGAATAATAATTATTATGCCTTATTTTTTGTAGTATTTTCATAGCAATTTAAACTACCCCTTCAATGTGTACAACAAGAAACAAAAAGCTAGAGTTTTGACTGCAAATTCTGTGGAAGAGTGACTGAATGTGTGGCTGCTTGGATTAAAAACAACTTAACTGGCAACCCAGTGCTGTACAAATTTAAATTCAAAAATAACTATAATGGTGGATTGGATTAAAAACAACTTAGAAAGCTGAAAGTCCATATTTGTCTCAAATTTAAAGAATTAAACATTAATTTCTGATAAAAACTCAACAACAACATCACAAAATTCAATTGTTTTATGTTCAATTCACCTAAATTTGTTAAGTTAATTGATTTGAGATGAATGAATTGTGTGGAACCCTGCATTTTTTTTACAGTGTATGTGTTCAAATTTACAGAGATTTAAAGTAGTACTGAGTCAAGCAATTCAATTCCTTATACAGTAATTAAATTACGTTTCAGTAATTATAAAAGGAATTTAAAAGTACATCACACTATCATAAATCATATGAAATTCCAAGATACATCATAAAAAAAGTGATAAAATTAAGAAATGCTTGATTGACTGATGTTTTGATGTAGTTTGTAGTTGAAGGTGAAGGAATATGATGAAATGATGAAACGTCCTTCACTGTGTGGATCAGTTTCTTCAGTTTTACATTCAGAATTCTACTCTCATCATTTGTGATGTTACCAGCAGCATCTTTAATGTTTTTTTTACTATTACTTATCATGGCAGCTCTTAAGAGAACCTATTAAGCACAAATCACTTTTAGAAGGAGTTTAAGCACAATTGTGTGGCAACAGTGTGTGAATATAACCAGCTTCTAATGGTAAAAAATAATTACCTGCAAACAGCGTGATTTATTTGCACGTTCCACGTCTGGTATGAACCCAGCATTAAAGGGGTGGTCTCAAAGAGTTTTTTGTAGAATATTTAGTGCTGAAACTTTACATACTCTAGGGACATTAGACACTTATTTTACATCTTGTAAAAAAGGGAATAATATAGGTCCCCTTTAAGATACTTTAAGCTCACTGTTTGGTAAACGGTGGTAAATGTCTTATAATTTAAGTCTAGAGACATAGCAAACTGAGCAAGTCAGCAGGAGAGAGATACACCTCCAGTATAATCTGGAGGGAATTCGGGATTAGTCTCGTTTGAGTTACACCGGATTTACTAAAACTCCAGTACACACATGACTGATGCCGAACCATTGTTAAAGGGTCACGAAACACCACATTTTTTGAGCTGTTAACAGTCATATATGTGTCCCATGCTGCTAAAAACACGATTAGGACACATATATTTCACAAAAAAGTGAAAATTGGTTGTTTTTGCGTTTTTATGAGCAAATTCGTTCTTCCGGTTTGAAACAAATTTTTGAAGCTGCGTCACGGCCTTTAGATCTTAGCGTGTATTCCTGCGTGTAGACTGGCTGTCTGTACCTGGGAGTACTTTGTGACATCTCTGAGTATGCTGCATTCATTCATGAGAAAGACTTGGTTCAAACCTATCAGCGCGCTCTATTGTGTATGCGGTGCAACTTCATTAATATACATGATAGCTGCGAAGACTGTTTTTACCTGATACAGTGTTCAGATGGCAGAGAGACGCCACGTTGTGTTGCCAAAACAAGTGAAAGAAAAACAAGAACAGTTTGGAGACACTGGTCATCAGTGTTGTGTTTATTAATGTGCTGCAACAAAGGTTTTGTTTTCATTTTCCCGTTATGAGAGCGCAGCTGGGCTCACGTGTGGATTACAGTGCTCGTGACGCGCGACAAAAATAAATTTTTTTACCCGAGAGCTTTTCGCTTCTGGAAATGGTGAAATCCCGATTTGCCGCTCATCTCCTTTTAATAAAGACGTGGCTCCAGTTGGTGTTGATTGTCCTATCTCTACAGATTTGGTAAGTGTGTGTGATCAGTGGTCTTTGTTTGTTCATTCAGATGGCAAAGTTAGTTCGTATCGTCAGCAGTACTCTTTCAGTGTTTAAAGACAGACCTTAGTCAAAATGATTTAGTTACTAAGTTTACAGTACGTTAATATCACTACAATATTATGGACTGAAAGATCCGCTGTAAATGCTGCTCTGAGTGTAAACATCGCAATCAAACTATTACCGTCGGGCAGAATTTTCGCCACATTTTGTGACAGTCAATAAACACACGGCTTTCTGGCGCTACCTACCCAGTGCATCTAAGTTAAAGAGAAATGCAGAGTTTTTTTTTCTCTTATACGACATGCGGTATCAAACATTCCACAGTCACTGTCTCCCCTGCGTCTGTGTGTTTGTTTTGCCGCTGTAAAATGATGTGTGAGACTGATTGGCTGCATAAAATATAGCATATTTGCTATTTAACGTTGGCAGAAAATACAGTACCATGTGAAAGAGTAGTGTGTCTCAATTCACAGTACTCAGGAAAAATGCGGAGTTTTTTCTCTTATACGTTGTGTGGTATCAAATATTCCACAGTCACTGTCTCCCCAAAAAAATCAGCGTGTGTCCAAATGTAAACTCCCATTTTTATCCAAACCCTTCCCTCTTTCCCTCCCCTGACACTCTCAGAGCTAGACACACCCACTTTCCTGACTTTTTCCAAACTAGAAGTGTGAAAACACCCTGTTGAGACAGGGGGGTTTCATTTCCCTTTAAAAGTGCTTCATCTAGTCCTCAGAGTGCCTCAAGATGAGAGTAGATCAGTGGTTCAGAAACTACAACTCTCCATCAGCATTCCAGAGGTTTTTTCAATTCACATTGAAAAACTCAAGCTTAACAACAACATTTCAGCACAAGCGCAAACAATTATTACCCTTCAAAAACAGCTTCTGACAGACATGTTAATTGATCAAGACCGGAAGCTCACATTTGTCATTTGAAAAGCCTTTTGAACACATTTATTTTCATCAAATCACAGTTGGGCTATTACAATACTTGTACTAGAAGAGAATTGGCAGTACAAAGCTTTTTTCACCAAACCAAACAAACAAAAAGAATCACAGTTGACATACATGATAATTAATCAATTCTCCATCACTGACATAGCAGAGATCTTTATGTACAGTGTTTTTTTAATCCTTTTCTAAAAATGTAAACACTTGTGAACCAATATAGTCATTTAATCTACGAGAATGCCACGGTTTGCTTTTTTAACGCAATACAAGGAAAAAGAAATGGTACATTCTTAAAAATAAGGGTCCAAAAGCAACATATGCTCATTCTGAAAACGTAGCCCTATATATATATTTCTGGAGATTTCTGGAGATTGAATTATGTAGCCAGAAGAATGTATGGCTGCAGTTCGTTTTAAAAACGAATGCTAGGGGGGGGGTGATTTTACGTCGTTCCTTTTCGTGCTTACTAGCTGACTGCTTATTTCCGTATGGACGGCTTTTCCACTGTTATTAGTTTGTCCAGTGGCTAGCCATGTACAGCGGAGGATTTGAGACAAGCAGAGTTGACCACAACGACGGGGTTCAAGTCTGGCGAAAAACTGTTCCAGAAAGCAGGTAAGACAAAAACAAAAGCAAAAAATGAAAATAAATCAGTAAATAACACAGTGAGAATGTGGTAAAATCTGAAAAGTGGTAAAAACCAGGTGACCGCGAGGGATTTTCTTTTTCTGGATTGCTTTTGAAAACACTGTTGGTTGTGCTTAGGGAAGTGGGTGGGCGCTGGTCAATCGGTGCTTTTGAAAACACTATAGGTTGTTTTCACATGACGTCATTGATGACGCGCAAAATTCAGATGAAGAGCAGGAAGTGTTTCTACTACATAGGAATCGCTATCAGAACATCAAAATATTTCTCATTTTTGTTGTTTATAATTCTTTAAAGCGGGTAACATAAGACTTCTATAGACTTCTAAAAGTTTTTGCTCATAAAGAGGGAAAAGTTAAAGAAACTGGCTGATAAACAATAGAAAAGGTGGCTTGTAATAATTTTTTTCAATACATCGATGTGTACAAACTTTTTTGAACACAATAATTCATTTGACAGCACTGATAAAGATTATATACAGGCCTAGCTATGTTTAGTTTATGTTAATGTGTTATATAAAAATCAGATACAAACACCATTACACATACAAAATCTAGGAGGATATAAATAACTTACCCTGCCATGTAATCGCTGCAATGAAATCTCTGTCTTGTTTTGCTATAATCCAAGTCTTTACTGGCGTTTCGTCAGAATAAACAACCAAAACGTGAACATCAAGATACGCAGCAGCGGTGAATGTTTGTTGATGGTAAGTTCATTAAGTTCATTCCCCTTACAAAAATAAATAAATAATAATCTAGACTGTGTGACACACATCAAATTCAGGTAATTATCTATTGTATGCTTCCAAACACTATAGTATTTACTAAAGTAATTTTCATGTAGCGTAATAGCTTATACAGTATATTCCGCCTCGATGACAGGTAAATATAATTCAGTTTAGTAGAAAACTTGGAGTTTTCTAAATAATATAAGGATCATGCCCAACATTTGTGGTTATTTTCTATTTATATCTCCTTTGAAATATGGTATAAATCGCAAAAATACGGTACAAAATTGCAAAAATGTCCGTACTTTTTTACTTCCTGCCCTCCATCTGAATTTCACCAGAACCATGTGATTGAAAACAACCTTTCGGTTGGGTTTAGGTAAAAGGGTGGGTGGGGGATTGGTTGGTTGTTTAGTCAGTAAGTCAGTCAGTCAACAGCGGCCTCTGGTGGATTTACATGAGAACAACAGGCGCAAATGACAGTCACGAGAGAAATCTGAGATCTCAATAAGCATACACAGCACCCTCTGGTGGATTTGCAAAAACAAAAACTGCAAAAACCGTAGCTCCTGGGACGTATTTGGCGCTCTCCAGAAATGTATATGAGTACATAATCAGAATGAGCCTGGGTTGTCCAAATGTGGATTTTATTTAAAACAAAAATGTACTTTTGGTGTCCTAAATTATCTTTCGATCTTTAGAAGAACCTTTTTTGATAGTACAAATAAGAGATCATTTTTTCCACTCTTAAATATTATTTACAGGATCAATAAAACCAGTAAACAACCTTCCAAATGGTTATTAAAAATATATATTTCTGGTTTCCTAAAGAATCCTTTTGGAGATCATTTATTTTTTCCACTTTCATAGAATCATTAAAACCAGTAAAGAACATTTATTTTTAAACAAATATTAGCTGAAACATTTAGTTAAAAGCTAATTTGCCATAAGCTATCAATAAAACATTCCAGTATATATTTATCTGACTTATTATACAATCATTTTTTACAAGTGTAAAGTCGTATTTAGTTAAAATTGACAATACTGTTTTCATAGTACATACAGTATAAGCGCCACTAGCATTTTCCACAAGTTATACATGCTGATTTAACAACAGGAAACATAGCAAAATACCCCTAAAAAATTGCTCTTATGACACATTTCAGATTTAATCAGATCAATAATGTACATCACAAAAAAAAAGCCTCTTTAAACAATAATATCCATAAAAAGACATTACAAACTATGGCACACAGTACAGCAGCTGAATCTATTCAATAAAGAATATATGGTGAACAATAACTCAACAAACATGAATTCGTGATAAGGCAAGAAGGACATGCTCTGATGCTTGTTTTCTCAGTCAACGAGGAGCTGATAATGGTGTAGTCATTCATTCTTCCACATTAATAATGCACGACGACATCAAAACATGTCCATGATGTAATTTACATTCATGGTTAATACTTTCAAATGGTCTCAGCGTATTCACTAAACCTCCCGCACTGTTATATTTACCACAATATCAGTTATAGAATTGTCCCGTGCACTAATGAAAGCTTACTGATATTGCATGACAAAACAAACAAACAAACAAACAAACAAACAAAAACTAAGATATAAAAGCAAGAAAAGAAGATTAAGGGAAGTCACTTTAAAAAAACAATATTTAAAAAATGCGAGGGTTTGAAAAAGCTGATATGAGATGAAAATGGGACAATTTTTTTTACAAACACTCACAGACATGTGCACAAAACACACACAAAACAAAGTTGTTGTTTTATTACCTTATATTTGTACATAGGTGATTTAGTCCAAGCTAGTCTGCTTTAACAATCATATACAGTTAAATAATAATAATAATAATAATAATAATAATAATAATAATAATAATAATAATAATAATAATAATAATAATAATAATAATATACAGAGATTATATACAGTCATACCCATTTTATCAGAAGTTTGGGGTCTGTAAAAGTTTTATAAAGCAGTTTTCACGTTCATGCATTTATTTGATCAAAAATATAGCAAAAACAAATAATAAAATATAAAGAAATGTAATATTTTACTGTACTGGCCAATTTCTTGTCATGATTACGCCAGACTTCAGTCACATGATCCTGAACTTTTTGTTTTCTTTGTAACATAATAATTAAAAAAAAAAATTCCCATTTTAAATTGTGTTACTTTCTTAACAGACACATTATTTTAAGCTACACAATTTTACAATGAGAAGCAAATGCAAATTTATAATTTACTTCACTATATGGCAGTCAAATCCTAATCTAATCATGACAACCTATATATGTATCATTGGAAAGGCTTTTTAAATACATATTTTACCTTGTTTTCTTAAGTTTTTTTTTGTCATGTAGGAAGAATAATAGATTAAAACCCTTTTTACTGTCATCACCCTTCAACCTATGGGGCCATTTGTGATCCCATTTTTAAACCATAATATTGTAGTCTAAACCTAAAGCAGTCTTAACAAACTATTTATCATTTGAACACTTCAAATGTCTAGTTTCTATATATAATGTGACTTTTTTTTTTTTTTGAGAATTATTACTGAGGAACAGTTATTTATTTATTGGCGACAAGAATATTCATCAGAGTAAAACATTACTTTGCTACAGCAATCAATATGTAAACAATTTTTATGTTTTTTAGAGGGTAAATTTAGATCAAATACCACCAAACTGCTCATACTTTGTTAGAATTCGATGTCTACTTGATTAATATTTTCAGAAATATGAAAAAAATATGGTTCATATTTCTTAAAACATACACTGAAACAGGGAAGCCCTCAATGGAGACGGAATGTCTGCTGCTGGTGATATTTGGTATTGCACCCAACAAAATGTTAAAGCTAATTTTTTGAGGTATCAATTTCAAATTTGGAATATAATTTGATCAGATGTTTAGCTTTGATTTTGTCAATTTTAGGCTAAAATGTTTTTTGTTAAACATATTATGTAATATATAAAATATATATTTAGCTTTAGTTTTTTAAAACTCTCATCATTAAGGCACATACATTTTATTTTATTGAACTTTTTCATATTCCATTGAAATTGTCTTCTTTAAAATGAGACCAAGCTTAAACCTATGCATCAAAGCGTTGAAAATTGGCAATCATTTAAGTTGAACATGCTGTTTTCATGTCTATGTTCAAAAAGTGGGGCGACAGTTAAGGAATAAATTGTAAAAATATTTGTTAATTAACAATATCCATATTTTTTGATTCACAGGTGTCTTCCGTGTATTTACGGTTGTGAATTGCATTTTGGGATGTTGATCCCATTGATTTTTGACGTTGAAAAATTCAACAGTTTAACAAAGTGACTTTTAATTAACATTTTAATAGTTTGAAATAATATAATGTATATTTTCCAGAGATGGGTTGCAGCTGGAAGGACATCCGCTGTGTAAAATGCTGGATAAGTTGGCGGTTCGTTCCACTGTGGCGACCCCAGATTAATAAAGGGACTAAGCCGAAAAGAAAATGAATGAATGAATATAATGTATAAGAAATAATATATAAAGACACTAGTCGGCAAAATAACAGAAAATGGACTGGCAGTTTATCACAAGGTTTTTGTACCATATATATGACACCAACCCAGACAATATATCGCTTAAAACTATTAATAATGTTAATAAAAGTGACTTTTCAAGGTTAAAAGTTGTTGGAAGAAAGATCAAAGTCCCATAATGCAAGTCATAAATATAAATAAATAGGTAAAAATAAAAAACATGCATCACAAAATACAAAAAAACTATTAATATATGGATTTTTTTACAGTTTACAAAAATTAAAATACAGTTAAAACCATTTTAAACCATTTTAATTTGTATATAATGCTAAATATAGACAGTTTACATGTTTCAAAGCAAACATGTCCGAGTGCACACACACATATATGTATGTGTACATAACCAGTGTGAAGAGCTATTTATCTGAGGGGCCACAGCTGGCTCTTTTCGCCTGGAAAAAATCCATTAAGTCTGCGATTGGTGGTGCAGTGAGGGTGAGCAGACCAAGGCCTCCAGACATGATTTCCAAGGAACGACTAAAGAGTTTGTGGCCAGCAGACATCAGGCTTAAAGCGATCAATCCCTGAATCTCGAACGGCTATAGATCTCGTCTTGTGCTTATTAGCGATGGATTACTGCGCAATTGCTTCCAAATTGGTAAAATTAAGGAGAGTGAAGGAAACAATACATCATCTGCCGGAGAACCAAGATCTGTGTAAATCTATTCAAACAAATCGGGAATTTGCAACATCTGAGGTAACACTTAAAGGAGTAGTTCACCCAAATAATTCTTATTTACTCACCATTCAGTGGTTTCAAACCCTTATCTTTCTTCTGTTGAACATAAAAGAAGATATTTTGAGGAAAGCTGGAAGCCTGTAACCATTAACATCCATTGTATTTGTTTTTCCTACTATGGAAATAAATGGTTACCAGTTTCAAGCATTCCTCAAAATAGAAGAAAAAACTCAAAAGGCTATAACCACTTGAATGTGAGTTCATTTATTTTTTGGGTGAACTGTCCCTTTAATTCACACCAAAATATCACTTATGTTGTTCTAAATGGTTTTTTGTCTGTGAAAAATATTAACAAAAAAGAAATCGTTAATATAAACAATCTTTACATATCTTCTTTTATGTTTCATCGAATAAAGTTATACTAGTTTGGAGCGAATAATGACATAATTTACATTTTTTTGGGGATGATATATTCCTTGAACTGGTTATATAATATCCTCCATATCCTCATATTCTCGTAGTTTAATACAAAGACAAAGAGAAAGAGCACAGATTAGGAGCATATCAGGAGACTCGAATACAAGCTACAGAAAAGCAGCTTAAGGTTAAGATAAGAGAGAAATTTCAATGGGCCACTTGCATCAGTCTGAGGTTAAGCAAGAGAAGAGTCCGCCATTTCCATCCAGGTATATAAAAGTCTTCCTCCATTTTAAGCAAAATCTTTTTTTCTTTGAACTACATGAAATGACATCAAAACATGATTTGGAAAATATTTTAGTAATAACTATTTGCAAAGTTAACCATTTGAAACAACAGTTTTCAATTGCAATATCTATATATGTTATATAACTAGTTGCTTATTAAATGCCTACTATGATATTGGTTGTTTATTCATTCATCCATTTTTCTTCGGCTTAGTCACTTATGTATCAGGAGTCACCACAGCAGAATGAACCGCTAACTATTCCAGCATACATTTTATGCAGCGGATGCCCTTTCAGTCACAACCCAGCACTGGGAAACACCCATACACTCTCGCATTCACACACGCACACAACGGCCAATTTTGTACACACAATTCAACTATACTGCATGTCTTTGGACTTGTGAGGGAAACTGGAGCACCCGGAGGAAACCCACACGAACACGGGGAGAACATGTGAACTCCACACAGAAATGCCAACTGTCCCAGCCGTGACTCGAACCAGCGACCTTCTTCCTGTGAGGCGACCACTGCTAACCACTGAGCCACCGTGCTGCCTATTGGCTGTTTGTTAGTACTTATATAGTACACATTCTAATACCTAAACATAACATCTACCTTAATAATTATTAATAAGCAGCAAATTAGGTGTTTGAGACAAAAGTCATAGTTAATGGTTTTTGTACCGTAAAATAAATCAAGCAATTTTTTTTATTTATTCATTAATTAATTTATTATTTGTTTGTTTATTTATTTATTTAATTTACTATACAGTGGTCCCTCACTATAACGCGGTTTACCTTTCGTGACCTGGCAGTTTCACAGATTTCTTTAGGTCAATTTGACATGATTTTTTTTACAGCACATTGTGTTTTTCATCCTGATTGGCTGTTGACTATTGTCAATTAATCTCCTCCGTGTTTCCTGTACAGTACAGAATGTGTTCAGCTTGCCAAATTAACATAAATCTTCAAATGCTAGCAGAGTGAGTTATAACAATGATGCAAAAAGGGTTGTAACTGTCCGCAGCAAGACCATGGTAAAGAGGGTCACACGACAGATGCGTCACGCCACGCAGCACGTGCATTTTAAAATTGTAAACATAGGTTTATATCAGGGTAAGCACTGGCGCCATAATTTGCCAGTTGCCCAGCTTCAACTCAATACATTTCAAATTTCTGCCATGCCACAGAGCACCATCTGAAGAATTTAATTTTAAATAACATGCCAATGTGCATGTTCCGTGTGCATTACTTCCAACTGTCATATGAGTGGCGCATCAGGTGCGCTACCCCCTTAAGGATAAAGTCTGCTTTAGTTTTGTGGTTCAGTGACAGCAGAATAAGAACATTATGCTGGATGCCAACATTATCTGCACAAAAGCTTTATAAACCTTTTGGTGACAGCGATGAATGTTTGCTTTTGACAACAGGTTTTGATCTTTGGTTTCATTACTGGATTTATTTTTTTCTACGAAAGTTTGAACTTTGAGATTGTTTAAACAAAAAAGAAAGGTATAAAAATGTTAATGCCTGTATGAGAAAAGTGTATAAAATGTAAATGTGTGTTTGAGAAAAGTATATAAAGTGTGTAGTGAGGGGTTTTACAGCCTTAAAACATCTAAAATAATTGCAAAAAATAAAGCTGACTACTTTGTGGATTTCACCTATTGTGGGCTTCTTTTAGAATGTAACTTCCGTGAATAACAGACTACTGTACTTGCAAAACTCAAGTTATTATTCAATTTTTTTTATTTTTATGGCCAAAACCTGTAAAGTTTATATTGTAAAAAAAAAGTTTAAAGTGTTAAAAACATCGAAGATGCGTTTTTTCATTAATAGAGGAGAAAAATTTACAGATTCTATTCTCATTCATCAATTTTTTAGATAAACTTTTTTTGGGTTTCTATATTGGCTTTAAAACATTTGCGATAAAGCACCACCAGTCAGTAGAGGCTTCAGGTGGGGGATCTAAAGCTCAAATGTGATTGGACGGCCCATTTTAACAAAGTAAAATGGGGGGGAAAACATGCTGAAACACAAACAAATCTTTACCAACTTTTAAGGTTGTTTTCGGTACACTGCAAGAACTTTAAAAAAGAACAAAAGGAAATATCCATTAATTAACAGTTTCCGGCATGTTCTCCCCGTGTTCGCGTGGGTTTTCTCCGAGTGCTCCGGTTTCCCCCACAAGTCCAAAGACATGACCTATAGTTGAATTGGGTAAGCTAAATTGTCCATAGCGTTTAAGTGTGAATGAGTGTGTATGGTTGTTTCCCAGTACTGGGTTGCAGCTGGAAGGGCATCCACTTCGTAAAACATATGCAGTTCATTCCACTGTGGCGACCCCTGATGAATAAAGGGACTAAGACAAAAAGAAAATAAATGAATGAATAACACTTTCTGAAATTTTGTGATTCAATGGGGTTTTCCATTCATTCATGCGTTGAAATTGCATTATAGGACCGTGATGTCACTGATGATACAACTTTTGGAGTTTATAGAATTTTAATTTTAACTTTACAGTTTAACAAAGTGAATTTTATTGACATTTTTAATGGTTTGAACCAATATATTGTAATAACAAAGCTAGCTCTCTGCAACTCTCACATGCAACACGGGCTCATTCTGAAAACGCAGTCCTATATAAGTTTCTGGAGACCACGAATTATGTGGCCAGAGGTACGTACTGTATGGCTGCATTTAATTTTTTAAACGAACGCTGCGAGGTGGTATGACGCCATTCCTTTTCGCGCTTACCAGCTGCCCGCTGTGTGTTGACGGCTTTCCCGCTGTAACCAGTTTGTCCAGTCGCTCGTCATGTTTGTCGGCGGACTTGAGACGCAGAGAGGAGTTGACGACGACGACAGGCTTTGAGTCCAGCCTAGAACGGTTCCAGAAATCAGGTAAGACAAAAACAAAATCCAAAAGTAAATAACAGGGTTAGAATGTGGTAAAATCCAAAAATGTGGTAAAAAAATCAGACGAGCGCTTTTCTTTTTCTGGATCGCTTTTGTAAATTGTTGGTTGGGTTTAGGGAAGTGGGTGGGTGGTGGGTTTACGCGAGAACAGCAGGCGCAAATGGCACTCGCGAGAGAAATTTGAGATATGAAAAAGCATACACAGCGGCCTCTCGTGGATTTGCGAAAAACAAAAACTGCAGAAATACGTACCCCCTCGGATGTATTTATCGGTCTCCAGAAACGTATGTAGGACTACATTTTCAGAATGAGCCTGGTTTGCTCAAATGGTAGCCCACTGAAGCTAAGCTGGGCAGTGCTCAGTCAGTACCTGGATGGGAGACCACATGGGAAAGCTAGGTTGCTGCTGGAATTGGTGTTAGTGAGGGGGCGCTCAACCTGCAATCTGCGAGGGTCCTAATGCCCAATTATAGTGAAGGGGACTCTACACTGCTCAGTGAGCGCCATCTTTCAGATGAGACATGAAATCGAGGTCCGAGGTTGTTAAAATTCCCAAGATATCCTTCAAAAAAAAGAGTAGGGATTTAAGCCCAGCATCCTGGCCAAATTTGCCCACTAGCCTCCTAGTCATGGCCTCCTAACCGTTCCCAGATCATAATTGGCTTCATCCCTCTGTCTTATCTCCACTAATCAGCTGGTGTGGTGTGTGGTCTGGTGCAATATGGCTGCTGTTGGGTCATCCAGGTGGATGCTGTACACTGGTGGTGGATGAGGAGATTCTTCCAATGTGTGTAAAGAGCTTTGAGTGTCAAAAAAGCGCTATAAAAATGTAAGGCGTTAATAATTATTATTGTTATTACTATTATCACTATTAACACTCAAAAAAGGAATTTGCTGATAGTTTAAAGTACTTGTTTACAATGAGCTGAAATGACACAATTCTTGAGTTTTTTCAGGGGACAACCTACTGTAAATGTTTTATGTTAAATCCACTTAAATTTGTAAAAACAATTAAGTTAATTTAACCAGTGTGTGTTGTATGTGGAACCCTGAATTTATTACAGTGAATGAAATAAATAATTTCAAATGACTCAAACTTAATCATTATTTCAATCTCTTACTCTTATTTTATTTTTGTAAGCATTTAAGAAGCTTTTCCAATTCATGGTGAAGTGTGTTTGTCACGTTTTGCTCTAGAAATGGCTAGACACACTCCTCTGTCTGCTCTTTTGAGGCAGAATGGCTGTTCCATGTCTACTGTCTTTAAAGAAGAAAGCAAACTGGATCTAATCAGGACGACCTCGGTGCAAAACAACAAGAGGACAAATGAGAAACAAACCCCTGACTGCTGCTCAGCTGGAGGCTTCATTCAACAGCTCACACCAAACCTCATCTCGACTGGCAGAATTTCAAAGAAAACGCCTAAAAAAAGAAACACACGAAGTAAAGGCGAGAATGGACAAGAAACTCAAATACTGGGAGGTGAATATTAGTTTGGAAAGCCTGAGGTGTGGATCCATTGTGTACATGCACTGTAATTGGAAGGTCTATAAAAAGTTATACGCAACAATTTTTACTGTAACTTTAAATTATAGTCTGGGCAAAATGTGACATCTCACTGAGTTGACAGATAAGCCAATAGTTGCTGCTCCCAGAACATTATTACCAACTGCAAGTGGGGAAAAAAGGGTACTGACTTTCACTGAAAGTTGTGATGCAATTCCAATGAAACAAGTAGCACTTGTTTCAGGTAACTAAAATAGCAGCTATCTCTATGGAAAAGCATCAGAAGAGTCATCTTAAAGCCTATGTTCTGGATGGACTAGTATATATCATACTAATAAGTTTTATTGCTTGACATTTGGCTATTTGGGGATCTGAATTGGGATCATGTCAGAGTAAACATTGACTACGTTTACATGGACAACAATAATTCGATTTTAATGCGATTAAGACAATACTCTGATTAAGAGTTAACCATGTAAACAGTGATTTTTGATTAATTTAATCAGATTAAGGTCATAATTGAACTAAAGAGAAATCGAATTAAGACATGTGAAGTATGCCGATTTTAGTCGCATTATCGAAGTGCAGTACAGACATGTAAACACCTTAATCGAACTATTACCGTCATGTAGGGCTTTTCGCCGCATTTTGCAACAGGATAGTCCATACACACCCACACACACGGCTGTTTGACACTCTTTGCGCCTACCAAGTCAGTGCAGACGACAGACACCTGCAACGTGAAATGCAAAGGGTTTT
The DNA here is from genome assembly GCF_903798145.1 of Danio aesculapii. Classification (NCBI taxonomy): domain Eukaryota; kingdom Metazoa; phylum Chordata; class Actinopteri; order Cypriniformes; family Danionidae; genus Danio; species Danio aesculapii. The sequence continues at coordinate 17,094,293 of NC_079435.1, read as the reverse complement.
TTTTTCCATTCAGCATGCACTATGAACTTCCATTAAATCAACAGTCTTCCAGCAGTTTATAGTTGCATCCAATATCTGGTTTGTCACATGGGGGCATGCCCGAATGAAAGTGAAAGTGCCAAACTGCAGTTAAAGTCGACAAATTAATAATGAAACACCCGAAATTACATGAAACTCTGGAGGAAATGCGGATAGCGCAGTGACGCAATGACGGTAATCTAAGTGTGTGCTATGTAAAATGGGATCTTGAAAGGAACATTCAAAAAGCAACTCATGTAAACGCCGTAATCTTATTATTGTCTTAATTCGATAAAGGCAAATAATTCGATTACTGATGTCCATGTAAACGTAGTCACTGTTGGCGATTAAGAAGGTTTACAGCTCATCAATGGATAATGTACAGTACAATTAATGTTTTAACCCTTTAAAGAGTATGATTACACCGGTGTGTGATGTTGATGAGTTAACATGTTGTGAATCCAGCAGCTATAATCTCTCCCTTGCAGTGTAGACTAACCTCTAAAAATAGGTTTTCCACAAAATATTAAGCAACACAACTGTTTTCGACTGCACCTAAAACAGTGAAAAGCTCCAAAATCTGAAGGATCATGTGACTCTGTAGAAGTAATGGCTGCTCAGAATTCAGCTTGATCATGACAGGAATAAATGACTTTTTAAAATATATTTCAAAATAAAAAATATCATATTTCACTGCATTTTTAATTAAACAAATGCCGAACTGATTGAGCAAATCTACTGCACAGCACTGCATGCTGTATATTACATTCTATAAAATAGTATGAGCACACATTATGCACACATTTCAAACAGCAGTGTGCTGTCTCAGCCTGCTCTGTGCATGTTTAATTCAGCAAGTAGCATCCAGTTTTCTCAGAAAAGAATAAAAATTTGATCAGCAGACTAATGGAACAATGCAACAACAACGAAAAGCACCCAATTCTTTTTTCACATTGAAAATGAAGGTCATGAAGAGGCAAGCGCATTGCATTTTGGGATACAGTATCCCACACAGTGCACTCTGCCAAATGAGCAGCCCATCCAGTTTTTCCATAAAAACAATGGAGAATGAAATAATAATAAAAGTCGCACACAATTGCAAACAAAATTACAAAAATTACCATCTCACTGGTTAAATTAAATATTTTTGACTAAATGGAAAGGAAACTAATTTCACTTTACCACTCAGAGGATCCATCTAACTGGATGGAAACCTTCTAAAAATGAAATGGTATAGAAGAAAATGTATACTGTATATTTTGAAAGTAAAAAAAGCTTTGGCATTCACGCAGCATGCTTAACCATATGATGAAAGAGAACATACCTGATTGGCATCAAAGGGCAACCTGTATCTACATTTTCTGCCACAGACACAAAGTGCTCCTCAGATGTCGAACAATATTGGTCTTTATGATGCAAGTGCTGGGGGTCAATCTCAAATTTTCTCAAGACAAAGCACACCAGACATGCAACATGAAACACATTTCATAAATTATTTTATCTTGATGGGGTTTTTTTTGGGTTACACTGCCTTTTCTATAAATCTTTACATCTATAAATTCCTAAATCAAGATACAATTTGTTGTCATCTAACAATGAAGGCTTTCATGAGTTTATAAAAATAGAAAAATAAGTAAAATTTCCAATTTTCGATGACATTTAAGCATAATCTCAAGTTTTATTATTCTTTTATTCAAAGATTTAAATATCTAAAAGATAGCATATGATGCTATTTTAAAAGCTTTCATAATGGGTAGAGAATAGGAACACAGTTAGTAGGAACCAAGTTATACTGTAAAACCAGAGTGGTCACCTAAATTCTATTTTTTTTCTAGTTTCTGTTGCACTTCCAGTTGTTGACAATCCGGTTTTCTGTTGATTTGTCATACCTCTCAGATTGTACCACCTCCCATTCAAAAAGTAGGTAGCACATTTTGATGAGGCAATATGCTACCCATCAGATTTTGTTACAATTTGAATGTGGAGTAGTGGTAATATGAAGCTGTAATATCACCCTAACCTACCTAATCCTTAACCCCAACCTCAGAACCATTCAAATACAGTGTCAGTAGCATAATCTGTTGGGTAGGATACCGTCAGGACACCGTTCAATAGTGCCATCATTCAATAGCTGACATCAGGACTGTCAGCTTTAATTTGAGTATTTATATCCAAATCAGGTGAACGGGGTAGGAATGACAACAGTTTGCATATGTGCCTCCCACTTGTTAAGGGTCCAAAAGTAATAGTAATGTTTGCTTCTCAAATAAATGTATCTTGATTTAAGAATGTTTAAATATTCCTACAGTAAAACTGGGGAAAATCTTTTTAGCAGTGTATACAGTACATTAGCATATTAAATGAATGATATGACAAATTTAAATCAAAACACTAATGCTTGTCATGATCGCTTGTTAATTTACAGAAGGAGACTCATGTCAAAATGGCTGTGCTTGATGCTTCAGTGTGAATCTTACATCAAAAGTCCTCCTCAGGAGAATTCCTCCTTCGGGTCACTTTGCATGTATGTTATTTCTTTGCTCTTGGCTGGGTTGGAGCAGCCGTTGTGATGGTGGTGGTGGTTGAGAAGGCTCTTCCGGCCTGGCTGGGTGTTTGGCTCTGATGGGTCACACACGGTGACTACAGTGGTCTCCATTCGCGACATTGTGTACATGCTGCTCTGCCGCGCTACTTTATGCCTCATAGCCCGCAGCTCCAGCTCGTCATAGTCGGAGACTCGCACAAACGGGCACCAGCGGAAAACACGTTTGAAGCCAGCTCGAAACCTGAGTACAGACAGGAACAAAAATACAAGAGCAGAATCAACAACTGGACTAAGCTATGGGAAAAAAGCAAGTTCAAATATGTATATCTTTCATTTGCACTGGGAATTGATTTTCCAATTCACTTTAACTGTATTTTCTTTTGTAAAATTTCTCTCACAATTGCCTTGAAGGAGGAGAAAACAGGTCTTCATTCACATGCAAATATACTGTAGGAAAAATGACCAGAAGCCATTAAAAGCAATGAATGTGTTATGTCCAAGCGACTGAACAGAATAAAGAAAAAAACTAATATCACAGGTCAAAGGTCACTGCAGGAAAAACAAGCCTAGAGTATGCTTTTTAGCCTGTCAAAACAAATATTGAGGTTGGCTTGAGAACCACTATTTGGTAATCTGAAGTAGTTTTAAACGTTTTAAGCATGTCTCATTTGATTACCAAGCAAACATGTCCCTTTGGAGAATCTGGTTCTTACAGGCAGCTCAATTTCCGCAACTTATAACCCTGATTTACAATTTAGGACTTGCACTGCTAGCACATTTCAGCACACTGCCGGTATGTTACTAGCATGAATTAACACTACTAGCCTAGGGTGCACTTCCGAAAAGCATTGTTAGCCAACAAAGGTCGCAAGTTGTGTCATTACAAACATAGTTCTTTGATTTGCCGTTTCCCAAATCCATTGTTCCAGTGAACATTTGCAAACTGCGTTGTGAACTTCTATGCTTGCAACTACACCTCTGGAGCTGTAGTTAGAAACATAGTTCCTGGTTGTGTTCTATTCCCAGTTATCCCCCTATGCTTTATTCATTTAGAGCATTCTAACATTTAAACTTGGAATAATAAAAAAAACATTAAAGTCATCACTCTTAGGTGTAATTATGCAGTTCAGTTTTAGCGATCTTCATGTTGACAGTTGCGCTCCCTTCGCAGTGCACTTTGAAAACATTGATGTCATTTTGAAAACAGCCGTGGCTTATGACGAAAGCTATAGGTGACCTATTATTTAAAAGCGGAATTTATTTCACGTCTCCAAAGCTTGTGAAAACAAAAAACATAGCATATGTTAATGCTTTTATTAATAGTAGGTTATTTATTAAGTATTTGCACTATATATGACATGGGTCTGTTGGTTAGAACATTTCTGCAGTGGTTTGCATGTGTCAAATAGTATAAGTAGACTTAATAAATAAATAAATAAATAAACAATATCCTACCTAATAATAATAATTATAATAATAATCATCATCATCATCATCATTAATATTATTATTAAAGTATGATTTTTTCATGTCCTAATAAATAATAAATAATAAATTTCATTTCTTAATAAATCGCCTCATTATTTATTTATTTTTTTATATGATTTATATATGAAATTAGAATACATGTTAGCTTTTTTAAGTGGTTTTATGTTTTTGAATAGAATATGTAATGTTCTAAATAATATTTGTAAAGGAAACATTGGTCCTATATGTGCCATTTACATATATTTCAGTTAATATAGAAAACAAGTGCATGTTTTTACCAAAACTAATATTGGATTTTTTTTAATGCATGTGCGTGTAAAACAATATAATTTGCACAAATAAATTATGGGGTTCTTCTCTATAGAAGTTGTTACCACTCCGTTTAGAGCATCATTTAGGCATTTTACGTTATAACTAACATAGTTTAAACGATGGATCTGCAAGAGAAACTACAGGTTTTGGGAAACACCCCTTACTACACCATTCTTTTCCCAAACTATGTATCATACTATGTTAGTTCAGCCACAAGTTATGCCATATTGGGAAACGCACCCCTGTTTAACAAACCGTTAGCATGTTTGTATCATGATTTAATGCACTGCTTGAAAAATTCTGACCTTTAACATGTTAGCATGAATGTTTTAACAGTGTTATTTTAATAAAAATTAACTGCTGACAAGCAATACACGCTACTAGCATGTCCCACTACAACATTTTTTAAAGCATGATTTATAACAATGCTAACATGTATTAACACATTGCTAGCATGTCTATAACATGATTTAGCACACTGCTTTTAAACCTGTTACCATGAATGTTTTATCACAATTTTATTTTTATAATTTAATGAACTGTTCCCTGCTGAAAAATCCAGCTTAAACTAGTCTAGGCTGGCTGGTCTTTGCTGGTTGATCAGCCTGGTTCTAGCGAGGTTTTGGCCATTTCCAGGCTGGTTTCCAGCCATTTCCAGCCTGGTCTTAGCTGGTCAGGCTGGAAAATGACTAGCTAAATCCAGCTAAAACCAGTTTTACCAGCCTGATTTAAGCTGGACATAGCTGGCTTTGGCATTTTCCAGCCTGACCAGCTAAGACCAGACTGGAAATGGATGGAAACCAGCCTGGAAATGGCCAAAACCCCTCTAAAACCAGGCTGGTCAACCAGCTAAAACTAGCCAACCAGCCTAGGCAGGTTTTTTTAGTAGGGTTGACAAGCAAGCAATAACACACTACTAGCATGTTTTGCTACAATGCTAACATCTTTATAGCATACCTGCCAACACTCCCATTTTTCCTGGGAGTCTCCTGTATTTCAGACCCATCTGCCACCACCCTCCCGTTTTGTTATTTCTCCCAGAAAACTCCCGTAATTTCACCAATTCCCGTAATTTTTACAAATCCGGTTCTCAACTATGTTATTCAGAAAACACCCCCCACCCCACCCCTGGATCGAATTTCAGAGACAAATGTTGGTATGCTTTATAGCATGATTTATAACAATGCTATGATGAATTGACACATTGCATGTTTATGATCTGATTTAGCAAACTGCAGAAACCCCGTTTAAGGCTAGACCTGAAGAAATGTCTGGACAGAACAGAACAAACTGTGAAATTAATTTATAGTTTCATATTTCCCACTTGCTATTGTATCTGAATTTCATTTCAAGCAAAACTATGACTGCATTTCCTATTGTAAAATTCATCTCACAACTGTCTTTTAACTGAAACAGATGGAAGTTGGACACAGGATTTCAGTCAAATGTAAATAAAGGGAAAACAAATATCTTTGCAATTGAGTGAAAGCCATTAAGCAATCAATTTGTTACATCCAAGTGACCTAACAGGACAAAGCAATATGTTAAGTGTCGGAGGCTACTGGCACCAAAACAAGCAAATGCTTTTAATTTTTAATAATCATGTACTGCCAGCTGGTACATTACACAGCAGACTGTATTCTGCTTTTTTCGTACATCAGCTTATAAGAGTTCTTCCCATGTCTTGTTTTCTGATTATTGAATAGCGTATGGTTGCAAACTGTCGCACTCGGGTACTGGTGCCATTTTAAACTAAGCCAAATGGGAGCTGAAGAAATTAGATGAGGATTACTTATCATCTGATCCTACATTTCAGCCATGTTTTCCATCTGTGGTGCATTTACATAAAGTCAATGCTATGGCTGTCCCAGCCTGATCAAGTTAATGGCGGGTAGCAACAGTTGCTAGGCTACAACTGGTAGAGTGCTCAAAAAGAAAAAGAAAAATCTGCAGAGCTGTATAAAGGTCATTAGATACATGCAATAGGGAGCTATATAACAGACATGCTCTCACTGTATGGTAGAGTAAGCGTTTAAATATACAGAGACAAAATAAAATGTACTTTAAAATGTCTTTAATTTAAAATAATTCCCAATTATTCATTAAAGTTATTCACTTTGGTGACCCCAGATTAACAAGAGGGACTAAGCCAAAAAGAAATGATTGAATAAATGAATGAATGAATGAATGAATGAATGAATGAATGAATATATATATATATATATATATATATATATATATATATATATATATATATATATATATATATATATATATATATATATATATATATATATATAGTACTATTTTTTGTATTATTATGTTTATATAGTACTATTTACTATTTCTGCTATATATACTATATATTCAACTATATATATATATATATATATATATATATATATATCTTGAAAAATATCTAGTAAAATATTATTTACTGTCATCATGGCAAAGCTAAAATAAAAAATAAAATAAAGTTATTAAAACTATTATGTTTACAAATGTGTTGAAAAAAATTATTTCTCTGGTAAACAGAAATTTGGTAAAAAAAAAAAAAAAAAAAAAAAAAAACATATATATGCTGTAGATTACCTTACAAAAGTCTTGTCATTGATCCCAGTTGTAAAAGCAACATATAATATCTTCTAGTTGATCATTTTGAAAAGTGACAAAAGGTAGATTTTTCCATTAAATCATCTGTTGAACTGCATCCCAATCATCACAAATGCTGCAGAAGACCTTTTGGAACCTGCATGGACTCAAGATTCTCACAGAAATCAGTCAGCAGGATAGCGCTCCTTCTCATACTCAGGCCTGAAAGTAAAGAAGGTCAAGGTGCTCCAGTTTTGGCCAGCCCAGTCACCAGACATTATTAAGCATGTCTGGGGTAAGATGAAGGAGGAAGCATTGAAGATGAATCCAAAGAATCTTGATGAACTCTGGGAGTCCTGCAAGAATGCTTTCTTTGCCATTCCAGATGACTTTATTAATAAGTTATTTGAGTCATTGTAGAGATGTATGAATACAGTCCTCCAAGCTCATGAGAGTCATACACAATATAAATTCTTTTTCCACTGCACCATGACTTTATATTCTATACTGTACATTATTTCTGTTAAATGACAAAACTTGTGTGTAAGCAAAGTCAGACCTTACTGTCCTAATTAAACCATTAAAAATCAAGGCATGATCATATTTTATTTTGGTTAAATAAGCGTAATCTAGAGGCCTTTGACTGTCATATTAGCCCCCTCTGATACCAAAGGATCAAATGGAAGTCAAGTAATTATTTGCTGTTTCTTAAAACTGGGATATACTTATATATATATATATATATATATATATAGATTGTATGTGAACATATATTTTTACATAATGTTATGGTGTATTGGCCTGATATACTTCTATTGTAAGTGCATGTCTTTTGCTAGTTTTTAAAAACTATTCAAGAATGAGCTGAATTTTTCTTCTGCAGTGACTGATGACACACCAAGAATGATATCAAGAGAGATGAACTCGTATTGAATCTGGAAAGTCCTTTAATTAAAACCTTGGACAAAAAGCAACAATTCACTCTAAATGTGTTTCTGACAGTCCCTGTACCACTAACATTGAGCACATGTCTTATTTTCTGTTGCCATTCAGCCTGTATTCAGGAAGAATACAGATTCATACCTAAATACACTTTTTACATGCCGTTTTACTGCCAATCTGAGAACAGCTTTTAAAGAAAAAGAAAAAAATAGACCCTAAACTCTGAAAACTTTAGGAAATAATTAGGAAATATTTTTACAAAACACAAACTTTAAGTTCCATATTAATAACCTTACTTGCAATGAGAAATAAAATAATAACATAACAACTGATAATTTTCCCATTTATACTTGTTTCAAACTACTTTTGACATTTCTTCTAAAAGTCAATAGATTTAGAAATATGTGGAAAATATGTGGAAAAATGAATAGAATGGAATAGAATAGAATAGAATAGAATAGAATAGAAAAGAATAGAACAGCTACAAATTGATCATGCGGATCTTGGAATTTAAATCATGGTTTCTGTGGTCAATCATTTATGTATTGTCAGAACTCAAAAATTTGATGTGAAGCCTGTTTCCCATCCTTGATTTCAATATTAGCAAGGCTTTCATTTCAATCATTGATTTATGAGTAATATTTCACAAAAAGAGGAACATCTCAAGGGTGTCCATTACTCTATGATATAAGGCCTAATCATGCAATGAATAACGGGAACGGCACTCGTGTTGCTATGACAAAATGTATTTATGTCATAAATCATATGTTGTTGTGCTGGTCTGTAACTGGAGTCTTACCGGCTGTTTAGGCAGCAGTAAATAATGGGGTTGTACATGGTGGAGCTCATGGCGAGCCACATGACGGACAGATAGATCTGCTGAATGAACTTCCATCGAGCCAGCTGCTTGTTCAATCCCGTCACCAGGAAATACACATGGTACGGCAGCCAGCAGAAGGCAAAGGTCACCACTACAATGATCATCATTTTCACCACCTGGACAAAACAAAATGAAGGGAAAAGTCAGCAATTAAGTGTTATTATGGCAACTGGTGTGCATTTATTTGCAAAAAATAGCATTTTTCTCTAGAAAATGGCTATTGGACAAATTAACAATTGTTTTTCACTTGCTGTGATTGAAAATGACACTGCGAAAATGCTTTTTTACTTGGTGTTTTTGAAGTGGCTGGTAATGTTGAAAAACTGGTGATCAAAAAAGTTAATGTCAAGCCCTGATTATATTATTTCAAACTACTAAAATGTCAATAAAAGTCAGTTTGTAAAACTGTAGAGATACATTTTAAAACATCAAAAGTCGACAGCAGAGATCAACATCCCATAATGCAATTCACAACTGTAAATAAATGAAAAATTCTAAATACAGAAACTGTTAATTAAAAGATTTAACAGATTAACAGATTAGTACAGTGTACTAATGACATTTCTTTCAAATAAAAAAAATAAACGCCAGTGGTGTGCTTTCGGTGTTCACTGTGGACATAGTCAATGGTTAAAGAGTATCTCCTGCTAATAATGACTGTTTGTATGTGCTTTGTAGAGAGCCGAGGGACAGATGAAAGCTCACACCACCTGAATGAGGATGCTGCCGTTGGGGAAGGTCTACGTGTCATGCAAGCTGCATTGTGTTACTGACTTGTACATAAAGAAGCGGGTCGAAGCCTTCCACTCATTCTGGTCTCATTTAAATACTTGTTTGCTAAAAGAAGACTTTGCTACAAAACAAAAAAAGATGATTCTTTTCCATTCCATTTGTTTAGGTTTATTAATATTTTGGTATATACAAATTTAACAAAAAAGCATTAGGGGAATTATATTTATGTTTAACAGTGCAAGAAAATTTTCATATAATATATCATTTTTACTCTGGAAAAACACTTTTTTCTTTTAGTTTGGCTGGAATAAAGCAATTTTTACATTTTAAATAAAATATAGGGTTTCTGCAGGTTTCACCAAGTCAAATTTAAGGCTTCTTAAGACCTTTTTAAGACCATGAAGAATTTTCAGATGTACTGTATATAGGGCTAAACGCTAAAGATATTTTTAAAGGCCCAGGAGAAAAAAAATTGTACTTGCACCATCAAAAAACTAATTCTGTTTAGTTATTTCTTAGCCACATATTTTAAATAATGTGTCAAAACAAGCAGACCATAGTTTTATACATGAATTTTTTCATGCACAACAGACTGCTATAATATTAGTTATAAATATATAGTCTAAAAGTATGTATTGTTAGTGATTAGATGTGTGTTGCACTGAATAGGAAGCTTTACTGTACATAAACAAAGTAAAAATGAATACCAGTTTAAAATTATTTAAGACCTACAAGACAATATTTCAGTTAATTTAAGACTTTTTAAAGCCTAAATAAATTTAGTTTTTGAAATTTAATAGCCCCCCTATGATTCATTTTTATTTTTATTTATTATTTTATTTGAACAGTGGCTACAGTACAAACATAGCAGAGCATGACACTGTTGTCCAATGTCTTGCCTAATTAACCTAACTTGACTTTTTAACGTAGTTAAGACTTTAAATTGTACTTTAAGCTGAATACTAGTATCTTGCCCAATAACTAGTAAAATATGGTGTACTATCATAATGGCAAAGACAAAAGTATCCGGGTATGCAGAAGAGCATCTCTGAATGCACAACATGTCGAACCTTGAGGCAGATGGGCTACAGCAGCAGAAGAGCACACTGGGTGCCACTCCTGTCACCTAACAGGAAACTGAGGCTACAGTTCACACAGGCTCACCAAAATTGTACAATAGAGTAGTGGAAAAATGTTGCCTGATCGGATGAGTCTTGATTTCTGCTGCGTCATCTGGATGATAGGGTCAAAATTTGCACGGATCATCTCAGACTAGTTTCTTATAACAATGAGTTTACTGTACTCAAATGGCCTCCACAGTCACCTGATCTGAATCTAATAGAGCACCTTTGGGATGTGGAGAACCGGGAGATTGGCATCATGGATGTGCAGCCGACAAATCTGCAGCAACTGCGTGATGCTATCATATCAATATGGACCAAAATCTCTGAGGAATATTTCCAGTATCTTGTTGAATCTATGCCATGAAGGATTAAGGCAGTTCTGGAGGCAAAAGGAGATTCACCCCAGTACTTGTACGGTGTACCTAATAAAGTGGCCGGTGAGTGTATAAATTACATTACAATATTAATATAATATTTTGATATCAAAAATGTATTTATTCATTTAAAAAAACTATTATAATTGTATACTGTATGTATAAATAACCAAAGAGCAGCTTCCACACAATGCGACAGTGTGACTGACCTTGTTTCACACTGGCGAAAACAAAGAGAACAGCAGAGGAGCAATCAGATCACAAACGGTTATACGACTGTGTTTTTACTCATTATGCTAATTCATCAAGACATTTCCTGTCATTCAAATACTCCCGCACCCAAAAGCACCAAACAATGTCAGGCTACCAAAATCTTGCTCATGCAACCTTCAAGCTCAGACACTCTGGGCAAGAAATGCGTCTGCGGCAAGACAGAAAACCCCAGGCAACTAATTTATAACAAAAACAAGGACACCACATGAGGTCTTCACTAGCTGGGTTTCAATCCTAACAGCAAGTCTTTTCAAAGTTTGCAAAAAAAAACAAAAAAAAAAAAAACAAATGTGAATCAGGTGCATTTCCATTTAGTTGCTAGAGCAGCTGACAGTAGTATTGGTAACCTAGCAACCAATAGTAAACAAGGCAAGCATAATGGAGACTGATTGGTCATCACGAGTGTGTAATGTGTGTAATGCTATGTCAGAAAATGCATTTTCATCTCCCATTATTCACATTGATGCTTTTTCCAAACAAGTTCATAAATTACTTCAACAAGGGTTGTAAGTTGTAAGGCTATACAATATGTAAAGGATAATCAATGGCTTGCTGTGCGTTAAAGGATTTTAATACATGACATGGGGGCGAAGGACCACACGATGCATTAGTGACAGATTTAAAAATTTTCCTTATACACAAACTGCAGATTGTACTAAAATAACTATATTCTTGCTTGAAAAACTCTTAAAACTTGATTTTGTGGCATATTGATGAGTGTTTTTACTACTTATGCGGATTTCCTGTCCGCCATTAACCGTCCTCATCGGTTACATGTGAGTTTCTATGGTTACTATATTTGGAAGAAGCAGCTTTATCAAAACTGACTCGAGTTTCAATGAAAATAGTGCACACCCTCCGAACAGAATCAAGAATTTCAACAGACCATGAAATAAGGCAATCTATTTTGCATAAACAAAATTAAAAATTATTCACCTATTTCATGGTGTCACAAAACACATTGTTTACTGCAATACTTTTTCAAAATTTATATAAGCGCAATATTACATGTCATTACTGGGATGCAGAAAGAAACATGAATATCACCATGGTGAGAAACTTGAAAGTACAATGTTTGCATTTTGCATTTTATTTATTGATTTTTCTTTTTTATATATTGGACCTGTAATCGTTAGGTTTAGAAAATTGTTTTAAATTTTATTAAGATTAATTTTATATTTCTACATTTTGAATTAAACCTTTGCCCTGAAGTTCTAAATAAAGTGAGAAATATGATCACGTATGAATATACATTAGAATGTAGAAAAAGAAATACTCCTTTACATATGATCAGTATATATAAAACTATTAATTGACTGAATCTACAGAAATGGTACCATATTGTCATAACTTATATCATAAAATGAGATTTTTGTCATACAGTTGAAGTCAGAATTATTAGCCCTAGCTTCATTCATTCATTTTCTTTTTGGCTTAGTCCCTTCATTAATCAGGGATCGCCACAGCGGAATGAACCGCAAACTTATCCAGCATATGTTTTACGCAGCTGCAATCCATCACTGGGAAACATCCATACACACTCATTCACACTCATACACTACGGACAATTTAGCCTACCCAATTCACCTGTACCGCATGTCTTTGTAGGTTGGGGGAAACTGCAGCACCCGGAGGAAACCACGCGAATGCGGGAATAACATGCAAACTTCACCCAAAAACGTCAGCTGACCCAGCCAAAACTCAAACTAGCGACCTACTTACTGTGCCACCGCATCGCCCTCGCTTCACTAGGTTAATTATTGTATAAGTAGATGCAGTAGATGATTGTCTTCAGAAACATTTTTTGTTGTGCTGGTTGAAAGTCTTTTCACATTCCAATAGTAATGATTAAAGTGAATGATCTAAATGTATTTATATGTATCTTTATATTCTGGGTAAGGCAAAAATTAAAAAATGTTCATCCAATTAAATAGTGTCGGGCCGACATAATTCTAAGTAGTTCAAACTGTCTGTAAGCAAATGCAGATTTGAACTACTGTGCACCCGTTTATATGCAGATCCGCCATATGTGCGTACACGCGCTACGCAGAGAGAGAGAGAGAGAGGTAAAAACAAATGCAGAATCAACACTTTTTAAAATCCTGAATCAAGATTGGAGTTACTTTTACATGCTGGAGAAAGAATGACACCGTGGCTGAAGTATTTCTGTTAGACAGGTAATGTTCTGTTTTAAAACTATTTTAGCTTCACGCAAAGCTGATGTAGATGTTGTTGTTACAAATAGGTTATATGCACAGAAGTGTTTTTCAGCACCTGAAATCTTCGGGTGATAGATAAATGTGGATATTTTCAGTTTCATAAGGTCCTTTTACAGCATCGATAATGTAGATTTGATTTAGATTAACAACAAAACACCAGTAAATAGCGCCATTCCACCTAGCGTGCTTTACTGAGCCGAAGTTCATTTTTGAACAATGACAACCTGTGACGGGCTCCCTATATTGTTTACCATGCTACTCTTAATATTCGGTCAGAAATAGCATGTAAGTATGGCTTAGTAATAAGTGTAATTTCTGCACGCTGCCGGCCAAGCACTAGTCGCTTTAACTCAACACATGAGAGAGGGTTCTGCTGTCATCTTTAAGGTGAGCGTGCTCAGAAGGCATGGCTTTGGATGGCAGGGGAGGGACTGTGTTTCAGAGATTTATGTTAACCGGTTAGCATTGTGGCAGATCACCTACTGCACCTTTAAGTGGGCTAATAATAATGTCCTTAAAATGTTTTTTTTTTTTATTATTATTATTAAAAACTGCTTTTATTCTAGCCAAAATAAAACAAATTAGACTTTCTCCAAAAGAACAAATATTATAGTAAATACTGTGAAAAATGTCTTGCTCTGTTAAACATCATTTGGGAAATATTTGGAAAAGAAAAAAAATGACAGGAGTGAAATAATTTTGACTTCAACTGAATATGACAAAAATCTCATATCACGATAATTTATGGTTCTACGTGAACTGTATATGTTACAACTTGGGCTGGGCTATATATAGCTCAACCCAAGCTGTAACATATATAGTTCACGTAAAACCATCACAGTTCCCCGTTCAGATCTCTGATGCTTTTACCGCTCTGCTGTCCAACTGTGCTGTGTGTGGAGTCACTGTGTGCTTCTCCATCCTGTCAGTTTTATTCTCTCCTCAAAATCTGTGCTCTCTCTTCAAGCTAAGTGTCCTTCTGCCACTGCAGGGTCTTCTGCCATAACAAATCCATTTCCCATCCTTCAAGAGGAAGATTTTTTTTCAGTAGTCACCTCATATCTGATTGGAGGAGACTCTCGTTTCACTCCGTTAATGAATTTAATTACACTGTTCAAGAGCGGAGATTCGTTAGGTCTCCTTCAGTCTAAAAAATCTCTCCACCTCAGGAATTAATAACCCAACGAATGAGCAGCTAAATATCTGAAAACAATCATTATATGATTTCGATATTGACATCATTAAAAGAGTCATTATGAGCTGCCAGCATGTCATTGGTCTGTTAAGATGAGTTTATTGTATTGTGAAAACAGATTGGAATGTTTGAAGTCAAAATTTTCATCTATATATATATCTATATATATCTATATATATATATATATATCTATATATATCTATATATATATATATATATATATATATATATATATATATATATATATATATATATATATATCTATCTATCTATCTATCTATCTATCTATCTATCTATCTATCTATCTATCTATCTATCTATCTATCTATCTATCTATCTATCTATCTATCTATCTATCTATCTATCTATCTATCTATCTATCTATCTATCTATCTATCTATCTATCTATCTATATATATATATATATATATATATATATATATATATATATATATATATATATATATATATATATATATATATATATAAAGCATATAATATAATAAAATCCCTAAACAACAGTGTTAATGTTAGCTGGAGCACAAAATTCATTTATCAATAGCACAGCATTCATTCAATCATTTATTAAACAAAAGCTATTACTAGGTTGGTATATTTTTTACCTTGATTTTGTGTGTGTGTGTGTGTGTGTGTGTGTGTGTGTGTGTGTGTGTGTGTGTGTGTTAGTACAGAATTTTCTTTTTTGTTCATGCCATGAATCCAAAATATAACCAGACTTGTGTTAGAGAATCCCATGCAAATGTCTAAAAGGCATCTATTTTCTTTATTGTATAAACGCCTATTAAAGGCCACCTATTTTACCCCTTTTACAAAATGTAAGATAAGCCTTTGGTGTCTCCAGAATGTGTCTGTAAAGTTTCAGCTTAAAATACCCATCAGATAAATTATTATAGCCTCCAGACTCTGCTCATTTTGGTGTCTGAATACATTGTAGCTGTTTTTGTAGCCTGTGCAATTAAGCTGCTTCTCCCTGCCCACCGTTCCCATGTGCGTGTCTGCTTTTCATAATGCGTTATGTCAGATAAACAGCACAGTGACAGAGACAGACCCAGATGAAGCTGAAATACAGCTCATTAGTCAAAAATACCAAGTAAGTTTATTAGATTTATTTGTGGTAGAGTTAATTCAAGCCTTTCTGAAATGATGAGTCACACACAAATGCTGTTTGCAGTACACATTCACACAAACATATACGCGTTTACTGACACCATGAGGCCAAGGTGATTATAGCAGTTAAGAATTACACAGCGATTTTATGGCTTGTTTCCACTGACTGGTACAGTACAGTACGGTACGGGTTGGTATGGGTGACCTTTATCAGGCTTGCGTTTCCACTGCTAAAAGGGTACCAATGGTACTCTTTTGATGGGCGTGGTGTACAACAGAAAGTTTCAGACGACGTCATTTTCTTTCGAGAAATTGTCTACAGTAAAGCTGTACAGGTCGCTCACATATCATATGAGAAGCACTTCTCACAAAACAGATGCTTTATACACATAAATACTTCTGAATAAATGTTTATTACTAACTTTTCTATGAACATGATTTGATTATAACTGCAGATCAATGACAGTGCGAAATAGCCTACTGTAACGTCTGTAATTATATTAAATAAATAAACGCAACATATATGAACGCATGCAGACCCTTACAGTCTCCGATATGTTACCACTTACTGAAAAACTACACTCAACATACATTTAGTCCTTATTTAGGTTCAAAACAACACGAAATATAGACTACAGTCAGAGAAAACCTCTCATGATTAAATGTGTCTGTAATCTTCAGCAGCACACATAGCCTCTTGTCAGAAAATAATTCCATCATTCCGAGTTCATATTAGTCCAAAAGGTGATAATAGTAGTTAAACAAGGCAGTTTGTTCATGTTTGCTGAAAAAATAATGTGTTCCTTTTTTCCGGCTTCTCCTTTGTTTTTTCGTGCTTCACTCTTACGTTTGTCAGTTTCTGACAGGATCCGGTTTCAAAAGCATTATCATCAGCTCAAGAAGTTTGTTATTTCAAATATAGACGCACGCGAGCGCAAGCAAAAAAGCAAAACCGCCTGCACTTCAGATTGGCTCGTAAAAAACTAAGGGGCAGAGGGTAAAATCTGCTCTTCTTTTTGACTTTGTGGCTGTTTATCAAGACGACGACAAGGTTTGATTGAGCCCGGGTCGACCATGGCTCATTATTATATGTATATATAATTCCGCTGTAATCTCTCGACTGTGTATTTAAAACAGGTTACATTGTTTTCTCTGCGTGAGGGAATGACGTATCTCTGTAAACCAATAGCGTTCAGCTGCACGTCTAGCTCGGCCTTTTGGAACCCTTTCTTGTGTTTTGGTACCCTTTCAAAAGGGTGCCGAAAAAGTGGTACGGTACGGTTCGGTTTGGTACTCCTTTTGACAGTGGAAACGGCTATAAAATCATACCGAACCATACCGTACCACTCAGTGGAAACCGGCCATTACTCTCTTTATTACAAACATGCTCTGTTTTTAAAAACTTTAAACTTATAAAAATCACAAAGAGTTATAACTAATATTTTAATCCCAGTTTATTTGCAAAAAAAATGTCAGTGGACATGTGTAAACATGTTATTATAGAAACATGGCGCTTGTCAATCAATTTTGTCGGTGGGGAAAACCGCACTCCTACGTCACTACATAAAATAGTTGTCATGTAGAGCATATATTTTTAAAGTATGAAAAAAGATGATGATTATATACATTTTCAAACAACACAGTACTAATGTTTTAATTTTAGAAGATCGCAGAAATTAATATTAGGTGGATTAACCCTTATTTTTCCTCACAACATGTGAAAACATTTGTTATGGTGACCAACAGTCAAAAAGGAAAAATACACATATACAGTATTAAGCCTATAATCACCTTTAATATATATTAAAGAAATCTGAAAACTGTAACCACTTCCACAGTACGATAAACAAATACCATGAAAGTTAGTGGTTACCGGTTTCCAACAAGATATTGTGAGCAAATGATGACAGAATTTTCATTTTTTCTGTGAACTATCCCTTTAACATCTTCATTCATTCATTTTCCTTCAGCTAAGTCCCTTTTTTATCAGGGGTCACCACAGTGGAATGAACCAGCAACTACTGTATATTGGCGTATGTTTTACAGTATGCATCAGATGCCTTTCCAGCCACAACCCAGTACTGCAAACCCTTTAACATTTTATTCACACATATACATATATATTTTTCTTCATACATCAGCCAACTCTAACAATAAGCATACCAAATATAACTCCAGCCTTTCATAAATGAATAACCCTGAAACCGAAATCAAAGGAAAGATCAAAGGTGCATTTCAAAGACACTCTCTGTTAAAGCTACGCCATTAATATGTTCAGAAACATTACGTTGAGGACACATAAAACACAAATGTAATTTTAGAAACTCACATTCTTCAAAAGAGCTTTTTTTATTTTATTTCACCCCTACCAGTATAACCATTTCATCAGTATTCCAACTCCAAAATCATATCTTTGTTTTTTTTTTTTTCCAGAGATGCCATCAGAATATTCCCAACCACATTACAAAGACCCAGACAGAGACGGTGGCCGATCTACAGCTCAGCAGGAGCCGAAAGTGAGAAGATGTCTGGAGGTAAAAGGAGGAAAGCTTTTATGATTGCCACTCACGCTTTCCTTCAAGCCAGAGTTTTCTCCCCAGATAGAAGCATCTGCATACTGAAGGCCGCCGCGTTTGGCCCGACAACAGCTTTGTTTCCTCTTATCTCACCCTGCCTCTTCAAATCCAGAGATGGAGGAGAAGAAATCTCAACCCTTATCTCACCCTGCCTCTTCAATCCAGAGATGGAGAGCAGACAAGGGCGCTCCCGCTCAAATCGAAGCCTTTTATTTTTGGGAGATTTACGCTTGAATGGAGGCTCTAGACATCCGGGGCAAACAGAGACTGGAGATCTTTCTTGATGTTGAAGAATGAAGGATGGTCAATGTATTGATCAATACACTGATAGAGTTTATACGACTGACAACAGAGCTGGTGCTCAAATCAAGCTCGAGGGAAGAAAAGAAGAAGTAGTAGTCACTACGGGTAGACAATTATTAATATGTCTCCTCAGGTTTACGCCAGTTCAAGTAGAAAAATGATTAATTAGATTTGCTATTTTTTACGGTACAGTAAGTGCAAACAATTTATTTGGGCTGAATTTAAACAAACAAGTAAAAGCCGAATATTCCTCGATTTAATTTGTTTGTTTAAATTCATTCATTTATTCATTTTCCTTCGGCTTATTCCCTTCCCACATAGAAAAATGTATCTGGCCCAGATCTGGCCCACACAATCAGCTTATCCTAGGCCTACATACTGCAGTGAAATACGTTACATGATTGGACCAAGTCTGGCTTCCATACAAGGGCCAAATATGGACCATATCTGGGCCAAGTCTCAGCCAGGTTAATAATCTAAAACTGGGCTAGATATGTTGTTGTGTCACGACTGTAATGAATGTGATATTACACTTTATGGTCGTGCTTTTTCTCAAAAGCGACCCGATTGGTAGAGTTTTTTCTTTACTTTTCTTTACTTTCTTCTTTAACTTTTCTTTAAAAATGATTTAAATGCATTTTAAAAGTGGGTCAAGATAGGCCAATCTTATGTGGCCCACAAATAAATTTTTTACATCTGGGCCAAATACTACATTTCATCTGGCCCAAGTCTTATGTGCTGCCTTAAAGACGGTGCCACCTCTGCCAAACCAGGGCCCTGTTTGGCCCACATGCTGTATGCCAGTGCTGGATGAATGCCTGCTGTGCTAGCTTCATGCCAAATCTGAGCCAGAATGATTTGCTGCCTGGGTTTATTCATCAGGGGTCGCCACAGGGGAATGAACCGCCAACTTATCCAGCATATGTTTTACACAACGGATGCCCTTCCAGCTGCAACTCAGCACTGTTAAACATCCATCCTAATCTCGTTATACATGGGCGGAGGCTGCCGTAAATATTTAGTTGGAACGTAGCATTACGTTTAAACTAAATTTAGTGGTGCAACACAAAAATATTTAGTAGTGCGTAAATAGTAACTTAGCATCCCTTTAAGTGACAATTGGCCTACATATTCACTTACGCACTGCTGGTGCAACCGGCCCCTGGTTAACAGTAAGTTTCCTTAATATATACTTTAACTGTAAATTAAATTCCTTCCCATCTAATGCTTTTTTGTTTACTGTACATTACTATTGTTCATTTAATTTTTTTTTCCTCATCAGTAAAGTTTGATGTTACATCCATTGTTGATAAATGATTCATTACTTTAGTGTCGTGTGTTACCATGATGGTGTTGTTAGCTGGGTGAATTCATCGATCACCTTCTACTTCTTCTGAAACTAGGATATTTTTCATTCAATGTTTACGTTCAGTTTGCTCACTTTTAAGGGAATGAAACACACACAAGAGCCTGAGAAAAAAGCCTATTCTGAATAAAATCCAAGATGGCACTTAGTGGTTTTTGCATCTGAACTTTTCATACACGAATACATATAGTATGTAATAAACATATACAGTAGCCTTATACAACAGATGGTGTGTATGAATAATAAAAGAAAATGTATTTCTAAAGAGCATGGACTGCCCAAACAATGCATAAGTGGCATAGAAAATCACCCATAAGAAATCAAGGTCAAGTTGACCTGAACGCTTGCGAAAACATAAACGTAGTGCTATTTGAGAGTGAACAAAAAAGATTGTGATTTTAACAATAAATAGTAAAGTAAAATCCATCACCTCACTAAAAAAAATCTTTTTTTGCTACTTGTTCAAAATACTAATTTAAAATAAGCAGAAACATCAAAAGTCTTCATGGTTTTTTTGGCACAACTTGATTGTTTTATGTTCACTCCACTTAAATTTGTAAAAACCGTTAAGTTATTTTAATCCATTTACTGTATGTTAGGAAAACATGAAAGAATTGTGTGAAACACAGCATTTTTTATAGTGCTGGCTAGGGCTGCACTGTAAAAAATGCTGGGTTCCATCAATTTTATGTTGAAACAACATGAAGGTATTAAGTTAGCTTACTAGTTTTTACAAAGTGGCTTGAACATAAAACAATTGTTGTCCTGCAAAAAAACATTGAGAATTGTGTTTTTTTGGCTCTTTTTAATTAAGTAGTTGTAACAAACAGCAAATATCTTTTTTTTTTGAGTGTGGGTGATATGGCAAAAATTCAATCTCGAAAATTATTTTCCAAATTGAACAATAACGGTATATATTTCTATATAAGTTGTTCAGATTTAAAAGAGTACCCCAACAATGACTGACGCCAAAAAAATTAGAGGGTCCATTAAATGGCATAACATTTTTTCGATCAATAAATTTTCAGTGGCTGAAAATTCAGTACATCTCTAATTTTAATATACTAGTAGATTCCCATTTTTGCACATTTCAGCTGTGAGATCTTAGAAAAAAGTCCAGATCATTAATAAATAATGATGTTGATAAATAATGTTCATTGCATTACTTTAGTGTCATGTGTGTTACATGACAGAGTTTAGTAGCTGTGTAAATAACATTGAGCACCTTCTACTTCTACAATGATGATTTTTGTCAGCCACCTATATGTTTATGTTCAGTTTCCTCACTTTTAAAGGAATGGAATAGGGGGATGCGCAGTAATGTTTGTGGTGTTAGTAACTGTATATGGACCAGGTTTCGGGCAGCTGTGGTAATCAGATACTAAAGTTGGCGACCAGGGGGTGTGTTACAGACTGGATCAAAAAGCTGAGCAAGAGGTGGGGTGGAATTACAGGAGTTTTCCAGGAGAAATAACAAAATGGGAAGGTGGCGGGAGATTGGTCTGAAACGCTTATTGGCAGGTATGGTTTACAATAATATTTTTTTCTTGTTGAGAAAGTCTTATTTGTTTATTTCGGCTAGAATAAAAACAGTTTTTCCTTTATTTTAAACCATCAATATTATTAACCCACTTTTTTGATTTGCCTAATTAACCTAACTTATTAACCTAATTAACATTTAAACCTTATTAACCTTTTTAACCTAATTAGCCTTTAAATTGCACTTTAAGCTGAAGATACTAGTCTCTTGAAAAATTTCTAGTAAAATATCATTTACTGTCGTCATGGCAAATAAAAAATATATCAGCTATTAGAAATGAGTTATTAAAACTATTATGTTTAGAAATGTGTTGAAAAAATCTTCTCTCCGTTAAACAGAGATTGGAGAAAAAATATAGAGGGGGCTAACAATTCAGACTTTAACTGTATATATTGTACATATAGCCCTATATAACAGATGGTGTATATAAAAAAATAAAAATGTATTTCTAAAGAGCATGGATTGCCCAAACAATGCATAAGTGACATAGAAAATCACTCATAAGAATCAAGGTCAAGTTGACCTTAATGCTTGTGAAAACATAAGCGTAGTGCTATATGAGAGTGAATTATTCAAAAGCCTATGTGTGACAGCATTTTTTTCTCTGTACCAGTGTCTGTGATGAGGTGTTTGCTCTCTGTCAGCATGAGGAAGTAGAAATGCAAACTGCTGTGCATGGCTATGTTTAGAATGACAAACAGGAGATGAAATCAAAAAGACAATGCCACTGGGTGACCACTTCTTCCTGGCCTTACCCTTATTACTTTAAATGCCCTTTCACTGCATAGTAGCAAGTTTAACATACCTCTATTTGCTGATTTAAAAGTTTTTAATTTAGTTTTTTATTTAATTTATTATTTTTATTGTGTCTATATTTGATTGATTGATTGATTGATTGATTGATTCACTCACTCATTTTTATTTTATTTTCATTTATTCATTTTCCTTTAGCTTAGTCCCTTTATTAATCAGGGGTCATCACAGTGAAATGAACTGCCAACTTATCCAGCATATGTTTACGCAGCGGATGCCCTTCCAGCCGCAACCCAGTACTGGGAATTTTATTTTATTTTATTTTATTGTCATTCATTAATTTTCTTTTTGGCTTAGTCCCTTTATTAATCAGGTGTCGCCACAGCGGAATGAACGGCCAACTTATCCAGCACATGATTTACGCAGCAGATGCCCTTCCAGCCGCAACCCATCTCTGGGAAACATCCCCACACACTCATTCATACACATACACTAGAGACAATTTAGCCTACCCAATTCACCTGTACCGCATGTCTTTGGACTGTGGGGGAAACCGGAGCACCCAAAGGAAACCCACGCGAACGCAGGCAGAACATGCAAACTCCACACAGAAAAGGCAACTGACCCAGCCAAGGTTCGAACCAGCGACCTTCTTGCTGTGAGGCGACAGCACTACCTACTGCGCCTCTGCCACTGTTCCACTGTTTACTCTTTACCATAGTATTTTGAGCCAGAATTAAGTTAATCAAACAAAACACTGTATATTTATATTCATATATATAAATGTATATTGGAAAATGTATATTAATAAATATTATTTAGATCATCTACTGTACATCAGCATTAACAAGTGTTAATTAGAGGCAAAGTTAGCTAATAAATGGTAAAAATACCACTGAAATCAATAAAAATGGTTCTATAAATTAAAAATAAATAAATAAATAATATCCATGTTCAATTGCACTAAATAAACTTTGACCTTTAGTATTAAAATAAATGTAAAAGCTCTATTTTTGAAGTGTCAGTTTGTGACACTACATTTAAACCAGTGCACATTGCTTCTATTTAATATAATATTAAATATAATTTTTTTTAAACTTTTTTTTTAAATATTCAAATCACGCACATTTTGGATGTGTTTTGAAAGACAATGAGCAATCAGATGTGTTTATATTAGTAACAGGTGAAGAACTCCTTTTTGCTGTTATAAACAAAGTGCACATACACTACCTGACAAAAGTTTTGAGAACAACAAATAATAACTTCACTTCTACTTGATCACTTGATCTCAGAAGTAGCTTATATGAAAGGCAAAGGCCTCTAGATTATGCTTTTTACCAAAATAAAATATGATCATGCCTTGATTTTTAATTATTTAATTAGGACAGTAAGGTCTGACTTTGCTTAGACAAAAGTCTTGTCACTTGACAGAAATAATGTAAAGTATAGAATACAAAGTCATGGTGCAGTGGAAAAAGAAATAATATTGTGTATGACTCCCATAAACTTGGAGGACTGTATCCATACATCTCTGCAATGACTCAAATAAGTTATTAATAAAGTCATCTGGAATGGCAAAGAAAGCATTCCTGAAGGACTCCCAGAGTTCATCAAGATTCTTTGGATTCATCTTCAATGCCTCCTCCTTAATCTTACCCCAGACATGCTCAATAATGTTTATGTCTGGTGACTGGGCTGGCCAATCCTGGAGCACCTTGACCTACTTTACTTTCAAGAACTTTGATGTGGAGGCTGAAGTATGAGAAGGAGCGCTATCCTGCTGAAGAATTTGCCCTCTCCTGTGGTTTGTAATGTAATGGGCAGAACAAATGTCTCGATACCTCGTGCTGTTGATGTTGCCATCCACTCTGAAGATCTCTTGCACACCCCCATACTGAATTTAACCCTAAACCATGATTGTTTCTTCACCAAACTTGACTGATTTATGTGAGAATCTTGGGTCCATTTGGGTTCCAATAGGTCTTCTGCAGTATCTGTGATGATTGGGATGCAGTTTAACAGATGATTCATCTGAAATTATCCAAATTTTCCAAATAATCAACTAGAAGTCAAGTTTTCATTTATTACTCTTACAACTGAGATCGACAACAAGATTTTTGTCAGGTAGTGATGTAAGAGATTAATTTAGCATCTTCAGTGATTATAAGATAAACTGAAAAGTTGCACTAGAATAAATGTTTTGCAAAATTATAATTATGTTATTTATTTATACATTTTTTCGCATAATGTAGAGAAAACTATAGACAGGCATTATGCAAATTTGTTACAGATCTAAAATTATTACTTATAGAAGTGAAGTTGCTGACGACCTGTTTCAGCAGTTTAGAATTGATTATTCAGAATTGATTTCAAAGGTTTTTACATTAAAATACTCAATGCAATTACTATCAATACAACAACCAATAATAATCATCATTGTTTACAGGGTAATATATATACTTAAACAAGCGGACAGATTTGACAACAAGGTGTTTCTTCACCTCAGATTGTCAGCAAAGCAAATAAACTCCCTCTTTACTTCAGCAGTCACACTCACTTTAATCCTGATCAATACTGATTTAGCAGACCGTCAGCCGAATCATGCTATTCTCAAACACAACCACGTGAAGCGAAAACCACCATCTACTCTCATTATCAGCAACAACCCTTCCTCCAATATAGATTTAGAAAGAGATTTATTGACATATCTATTGGCATGCCAATCGCTGGTGTCAGAATATAGCAGGAGAACCGGCCCTTCGCATCAATCCTTGTGTCAAAAAAGCAGATGAACATTACAAACAGCTTATTTAATCAGCTATGGTCACATAATATTTTGGCAGATATTACCAGGATATTCACAGCCTGTTTAGTACCACAGATTGTGTTGCGATGCAAAATGGGTATTAAAAGGAATAATTCAGCCAAAATTAATTTTTAAAAGTCATCATTTCCTAACACCCATGTCCTTCCAACTCAGCATTGATCTCTTGCTTTTCTGAAACCCAATGGGAATGTTTGGCAGACTGCCTGAGCTTCCGTTGGGCATAAAAGAAAAGTGGATTGTGATTTAGATGCAGGCTCTGAAAAAGGAACAAAGATGACACATTTGCTGTGTGCATGTTTGCATGTCCCTCACAGTCCAAACACATGCAGTATAGGTAAATTTAATAAACTAAATTGTTCGTAGTGTATGGGTGTTTCACTGATTTTTGGGTGTATAGTTGTTGATTGATTTTTTTTTATTTATTTATTTATTTATTTATTTATTTATTTATTTATTTATTTATTTATTTATTTATTTATTTATTTTTATTTCTGCTGACCAGAAATGATAACTTTAAAGGTCAAAGCAAATCAAAAATTTAATAGTCCCCACTGACTTCAACAGAAGAAACAAATGCTATGGAATTTCACTGTGGACCAAGAATGATTTAGTTACCTACAGTATATTGTTCAAAATATCATGTTCTGTGTTCATCTGAGGAGAGATTTAGAACAAGGGGAGGGTGAATTACTGATGACAGAATTTCCATTTTTGTGTAAAATAGCCCTTTAATAAATCCAGTGTACTGTTTGCATGGCATGGATTTAAGTGCTGTTTTTGTTTATTTTTTTTTTAGATTGCTCAGGATACCCACACACCAAAGAAACTTTTTGAAGTTTGGGGAGATGCATCACTGCGGATTCTCTCGTATTGCAAAAAACAGAAGAGAGCCTTGGATCTACCGGTTCAAGCAAACATTTCATCTGGTGAGACAATCCTGCATAACAGCTATGTTTTAATCCCAATTTGTAGCATTTCACTTTTGATATGAGGGGCTTGTTTTGAGTTTAATTATTGTTTTTTTTTTTGGTTGTTATAAAGACAGCCTTGGCAATTCCACTTTGGAGATGGTGCTTTAACAACTCAGCCAGCTATCCTTTCTCCACTGCCATATATACAGATTGTGCAGCAAGATGGTTCGGCCCTCATACCAGGAGGCAAAACAAGAATTTGTTGATTTGCGACTTCTAGGTGCATTATTTATGACAATAAATTTTGGACATTATTTAATTCATGTGTGTATACTTGTATTTCGTTCAGTACTTAGAGGAGGAGGAGCAACAGAGACAGAACCCTCTTGTCCTGCTGCTTGGGGATGAACTAAACTGCTCTCAGGCATTTGTTATTGTGAAAGGAGTGGCACTAAATTCATGGATTTAAATAAAGCTTTGCCAATGTAATAAAAGCGGTGTATTTTTTATTTACATATAAAGATGACTACTACTACTACTATAATAATAATAATAATAATAATAATAATAATAATAATAATAATAATAATAATAATAATTTATTATTAAATAGTGGTTAAGCCACTTTTTGGCAAAATAACCCAACAAATTAGTTATTTTTATAACCCAAATTGTCGGGTTGACCTTACCAACCCAATGGATTGGGTTAAAATAACCCAACAGAAGGTTGGTGCCAAATTGACCCATCTATGGGTTACCTGTTAGGTTGTTATTAACCCAACTGTTTTAACTAAGCACTACTTTTCTCTCGTTGAGGTGAAAGGCAAAAATGTTTATGTATCGTGCAACTTATGCCCAGGAAAAAAAGAGTCTCTCTGCGTCTGTGACAAGTAATTCTAATCTAAAGTAATTCTAAAGTAGTAGTTACTTTCCCTGGTCATTTTTGTAACTCAGTTACTAGTTACTTCTCACAAATAGTAACTATAACTAATTACTCTTTTAAAGGAATGTGCCCAACACTGCATATAAAACATGAAGCATACAAAACCAATTCAGTCAAAATAACATAAATACTACTGTAGCTGCAACATAAAAACATCTCGACACTGAGATGTACTGTATATCCATACAGAAGAAAGAGGAAAAAAGAAAAATCCACTTTCAGTAACTTCACACATACAGACTGGCAAAATAGATCCACGCTGAATGAGAGGACGCTGACACTGGCCATAATGGTTCACTGATAAATTTATACCAGCAAACAGAGCCTGAATCATTTTCAATACTTATTTAGAGAAAATGAAGCCTTGCTAAACACAGCTCCTGTACAGAATCCGGATTGCAGTCTGTCAGAGGCTGATTATGCAGAATATTCAGCCTTTAAACTGTGAAATATCTCATCAATATTAACAAACTGTTATTTTAATCTTTTTACTTGCCAATGTACATGTTTCATATCTCAAACCAATGTAAAAACCTATTTTTTCCAAGCCTAAAGACCCAGGTGAGTTTTATTGACAGCATAAAGCCTCCTCTGATTAGTAAATCGACTAATCAGAACGGATATTCAAATGATTCAGTGTCACATTAAATTCAATTAGTGGTTTCTGGAAAGAGGCTAAAAGGAAAAAGAAATTTGATTTGCTTCCGTGTGTGTTAATAGCCAGCTATTACTAAAGGTAAAGCAATCATCATTAAGTATAAGGTGAAGAGAAGAGAAATAAATAAATAATTTAATAAAAAAATAAAAAGAATGATTAAGTATGTATTTATTTGAGCAAAAATTGCATTTTTACTCTTTAATATTAATATATTTTATCACAATTATTTTCAGGGATTCAGAATTAAATTTTCAGCATCTTTACTGCAGTTTTTAGTCCAACGTGTTACTTTGGATAATATTACAATACACTAATTTGAAGCTTAAACAACATTTCTGATTAATATCCATGTTAAAAACATCTATAGGATTTTATAAGCATCTCTAACAAGTTTTGTTGAAATAAATGTGTATACTATTGTTCTGAACTTTCTATTCAATGAATCCTGAAAAGTAAAATGTGGAATTTTCATAACAACAACAACAACAACAACAACAACAACAACAAAAAAAAAATAAAAATAAATAAATAATAATAATAATAATAATAATAATAATAACAATATTTCCCAGTACTGGGTTGCAGCTGGAAGGGCATCTGCTGTGTATAACATATGCTGGATAAGTTGGCGGTTAATTCTGCTGTGGCGACCCCTGATGAATAAAGGGACTAAGCTGAAGGAAAATGCATGAATGAATGAATGAATAATAATAATAATAATAATAATAATAATAATAATAATAATAATAATAATAATAATAATAATAATAATAATAATAATAATAATAATAATAATAATAATAACAACAACAACAACAACAACAACAACAACAACAACAACAACAACAACAACAACAATAATAATAATAATATTAATTTTAAAATAAAACTGCAGAAAATATAATTGCTGTAGGATGACACACTGAGACTTAACTAATTATGACAGGAAGAAATTACATAATAAAATCAGTTTTGCACTAATTAATATTTCATTTACAATATCACTAGTATTATAGTAAAGTATTTTTATTATTAATAAATATAGCCTTGGTTAGCAATGGAGACTGTTCACATCATAAAATATGACAGATCCCAAACTTCTGACTTGTGTGATATTTTAGCTATTTAAATATTCAACTTTCAGTTTTAATGAATGAGTAGTGAATTAGCTTCTAAAGTTTGCTAGGCGTCTTTATGCGCAAATGGTTACAATTACTTTCCAAATAGAGCTTTTGTTCGTGCCAATATCCAGCCACAAAGCTAATATGGATGGAAATGGATCGTGATATTACTGTGGCTCAGACACTTAGCGCTCTGCTTTGGATGAGATAAGCAAAAACTTCACAAGTGTGCGTTTGTGATTGCAGTTAACACACTATGGCAGCAGTCATTGTCTTCCAGCAGAGTTAGATTGAAGCTTTGCGCTCTAAATTTTTGATTATAATTATCCACAGCACGCTCCAGAAATGTTAAATAGGTTCTCAATTCGATGCTTTTGTGTGCACATTCACAAATTCGATTGATTTACAGTGTCAGATGGCAAACACAAATGAACAGAAACAAACACACATAACAACTGTTATGCTGGTCTCTCTTGAAATGGATTCCCATGTCCAATTTAATACACAGCCTTTAAGATTTATAATTACTGCATGTCGCCAAATTACCACCTAAATTGCCCTGTTAAAATATAATGCAATGCATTTGCATAAATATACACTATATACACTGTCCGGCCCCTTTGTTAGGTACACCTTACTAGTACTAGGGTTGGAACCCATTTTGATTTCAGAACTCATTAATTCTTCGTTGCCTAGATTCAACAAGGTACTGGATATATTTCTCAGTGATTTAAGTCCATATTGACATGATAGCAACACACAATTGCTGCAGATTTGTCGGCTGCACATCCATGATGTGAATCTCCCGTTCCACCACATCCGAAAGGTGCTCCATTAGATTGAGATCTAGTGACTGTGGAGGACATTTGAGTACAGTGAACTCATTATCATGTTCAAGAAACTAGTCTGAGATGATTTGCAGTTTATGGCGTGTTATCCTGCTGGAAGTAGCCATGAGAAGATGGGTACACTGTGGTCATAAAGGGATGGACATGATCAGCAACAATACTCAGGTAGGTTGTGACATTGACACAATGCTCAACTGGTACTAATGGGCCTAAAGTGTGCCAAGAAAATTTCCCCACACCATTACACCACCACCAGAAGCCTGAACCATTGATACAAGGCAGGATGGATCCATGCTTGATCCATCTATGTTGTTGACCCCAAACTCTGACCCTACCATCCGCATGTCGCAGCAGAAATCCAGACTCATCAAACCAGGCAATGTTTTTCCAATCTTCTATTGTCCAATTTTGGTGAGCCTGTGTGAATTGTAGTCTTAGTTTCCTGTTTTTAGTTGACAGGAGTGGAACCCGGTGGGTTCTTCTGCTGTTGTAGCCCATCAGCCTCGAGGTTGGACATGTTGTGTGTTCAGTGATGCTCTTCTGCATACCTCGGTTGTAACGAGTGGTTATCTGAGTTACTGTTGCCTTTCCATCAGCTTGAAACAGTCTGGCCATTCTCCTCTGACCTCTGGCATCAACAAGGCATTTGTGCCCACAGAACTGCCGCTCACTGGATATTTTCTCTTTTTCAGACCATTCTCTGAAAATCCTTGAGATGGTTGTGCATGAAAATCCCAGTAGATCAGCAGTTTCTGAAATACTCAGACCAGCCCGTCTGGCACCAACATCCATGCCACGTTCAAAGTCACCTTTCTTCCCCATTCTGATACTCGATTTGAACTGCAGCAGTTAGTCTTGACAATGTCTATAATTTCTAAATGCATTGAGTTGCTGCCATGTGATTGGCTGATTAGAAATTTGCATTAACAAGCAGTTATACAGGTGTACCTAATTAAGTGGCCGGTGAATGTATATACAAAAATCTGTAAACTGAAGCCTAAAAATCATTGACTAAGATTCTTATGTGCTGGAAAACCTTATAATAATCACAAAGTTTTTCAAATATAGTGACCTTTTCCTTATTATTTAGTTATATGTTTGTAACGTATAATACTGTAACATTGATAAGCCTGTAGATCTTTAAATGTGGGATACAATAAGTAAAAATTTTGACTTTTAAAAAAGAAAACCTGAACAAAACTAATTTAAATATGCAAATTTGCTTATTTATTTTTTACATTAGTAATTTTGTCAACCGGACATATTTTATGCTGGGTTTATAGGGCTTTTAAGGGACAATTTCTGTCCATTGTATTTCATAGTATTGTTTTCCCCTGCTAAGGATGTCGATGCCCACCAGTTTTCCGGCATTCTTTAAAATATCTTCTTTTGTGTTCTTTCACAAGAAAGAAATGGTTTAAAACCATCGTGAGTGAGAAAATGATGAGTATACTTTCATTTTTGGGAGAACCGTTCTATTAACAGTGATTAGCAAAATACATTTCTCCTGTTACCACATCAGAAACTGAAGATTTCAGTCTATCTTTCTCATTGCAGAGATTAAAAATAGCTCCATGAATTAACTTTCAGACCACGACCCACCGCTGAAATACACAAACACGCACAAACAACACTTTCCAAACAGCTTGAGAAAAGCATGCCTTGAGAACAGAGTACCTAATGCATAATCATCAGAGCAAAACTCACAAGATCACTTTCCTCAGGCTTAGACTAGTGTTATTAACAGATTCTTGCAATCCAAAGTGTGCACTGCATTTGTAATCCCAAAGGCAGACACAAAGCTTCAATAACGCTTTTAACCCATGCTGCCGAAAATCTACAGTACATGCAAATCAAGAGGAGCTGTCTTTTAGGGATAGTTTACAAAAAAAAAAGAAAATTGTCATAATTTACTCACCCAACACAAACCCGTTTGACTTTCTTTCTTCTTTTGAATGCAAAAGATGATGTTTTGAAAATGGTTAAAAACTCGTAAACATTGACTTTCATAATATTTGTTTTTACGGTCACACTATACAATAAGGTTTCATGAGTTCATGCATTTACTAACATGAACAATTCTTGTAAAGCATTTAATAATCATAGTTTAACATTAACTAATGCATAATTAACATCCTAATTCATGCTTTAACTAATATGATCAAATACTGTAATAAATGTATTGTTCGTTATTTGTTCATGTTAGCAAATGCAATAACATTAACTAATGCAACCTTATTTTAAAGTGTTACTGTTTTTTCTATTATGGAAGTCAATGGTTACCGGCTTTCAGCTTTTTCCTTAGTGTTTGGAACCACTTTCATTCATGTGTAATGTAACCACGCTCATACACCCCACGCAGCAACTGGGCATGGCCAAAAGCGCTATAATGTTATAGAAGAAAGCTAAAATGTCATTCAAATCCTGCTATTTCCACAGAGCTTGTTCTGTTTCTGTATGTGGGCTTCCAAAGGACATGACACAAAGAGAGAAGTGCTTACAGTTTAATTTAATTATGTTCCAGAGCATTATAAAAAATATATAGCTAGCATTTGACAAAGGAGGTCTTTCAGAATCTTTATTTTAGATAGAATGCGTGAGGTTTAGCTGTGTGCGCTTCGTTTTCTGTCTGATTCAGCTACTGTTTACATAGCGCAAAAGTGATTGCTTGTAGGGGCGTGATGTAGTGACGTGGAGCCGATCTGCGAATCACAGCACATTATGTTAGCTGACCAATCAGAGCCTCTTGAGGGTGGGCCTTTCGGAGGGACTAGGAAATATGACAGTAATTTTCATGTTTGCTGAGTAGCTGTATATAATCAAAATAAGATATATGAAAAAATAAAGTGATTTTCTACAAATGAAGCATAAGCACACATTGCTTTGCATCTTATAAACACAACCAAGATTTAAAAATACACTGTGGACCACCCCTTTAAGGTGGACTATCTCTTTAATTCATTTTTACCATGGAGCCAATTACTATACCATTTTTATTAATCTCTAGTCTTATTTCTGAGACCCATATCTTAATAATCTTCTTCATAATCCTCAACAATTTTAACTAACATTAAGCATGCATGCATTTTCTATGTTTCAAAGAAATCTTTGTTTTCTATGATTGACATAATATGATTTCTATGCTTTGCACATGTTTTATATTGATGGGAAATGTACAGAACCTTTCAGTCTTACAAATCCACAACAACATACTTCAGTTCTTCCTAACAGTGAGAAACCAATGCGCTGATTCAGGAAACAGGCACCTCTTCATCATTAAATACCTTACACCATTAAGTAAGATTACCTTAAATACATGATTGGAAAAATTACCGGGAAAGCTTGCCATAATAAGATTATAAAGACCAGCTCGCACTTCTTCAATCTGAAAATACACTACATAAAGCAGATCTCCAATCTTAGGCAGCACATTGTGCACAGTTCATTTAAAGTTTGTCAAAAAAAAAATCCACCATCTCTATTTCATCTAGTTTGTCAGTGGCCACACAGAGCCCCAAATAGAGAAGTGTTTGTCACTGACAAGCTTCTGCAATCTTCTAAGAACTGCAAATGAAAATGTTCCCAGCTTTAACAGAAGGTCTCCTAAAAGCTGAAAGGGTGGTCATGCTTAAGGTTCCCCATAACCACCTTTACACAGCACACAAATTGAAGGCATATGGAATCCACAAGAGCTCCAAACGTTAACACTCGGCATGCCAGACACTAATGCAAGGAAGGAACGTGACGATGGGCAAAGCCGTAGGGAGCAGGCGAAATGGCGTTGATCGAAACAGAGAGCAGCACAATCGCTGCGGCTGTTAATGAAACATATAACTGCAGCTGACTGAGCAATGAATGCTATTGATTGGGTTGCAGAATATATAAAACGCCAATTGAGCCAGAGAAAGGTTGTAGTGGAGTACTGCCTTTATAATGTGTTGCTGGACCATATACAGAGCATATAAGGTTTAAATCTGCCTTACATTTTCTAGTTGAATCAAATTAACTAATAAGCAATTAAAATAATAACGATAACCTCTAGTCAACCAGGTGGTTATGATGCCTCAAAGGGTTCAACTTTGTATAAATATTTTGTTGAAACCTGATTAACTTGTTAACATAAGTTAAAGGACACCTAGGTTACCCCTTTTTTCAAATTTAATATGAGTCTTTTGTGTCCCCAGAATGTGTCTGTAAACTTTCAGCTCAAAACACCCCTCAGATGATTTATTATAACTTTCTGAAGGTTCTGTTTTATAGCTCTTAACAGCTTGTTGCTGTTTTCATGTACTGGGCCTTTAAGGCTAGTTCTTCCCGCCCACCGTTCCCAGGTGCCTGTCAGCATGTTCCCGTCCGCCCTCGGCTGCTTCAGGAAGATCTCACGTAACATCTGTGAGAAATACTACAGTAAGAACTTTAACAATGAGTATCTAGTGCATTTGTTGTGGAGTTGCAACAATGAGTCACACACAATGTCGTTACAAAGTTCACGCACACACACACACAGCGCAGACACGCACACACACAGTGCACGCGTTTAGCTTTTATATTTTATAAATCTGTTATGTTAATGAACAAAATAAACCTGATTTAATGTCCACAAACCGGGATTGAAGCGTCTACTTTTATAACTGTTCTGACACGCGGCTGTGGTGATGAAGTCGAATCTGAAGTAAATCGTTGTAATTCATTACACACATGCTTTGTTTTAAAACATTTTAAACTTGTGAAACTCACTCTTGATCACGTTTGATGATGATTGATGATCCTAGCAAACTGAACAGACCTTTTATTCATGGTTGCTTTGCGCACGTCCTGCCTTGTTGGTGTGATTATACGCATCACTACGGAGACATGTTAATAGGCAGCTGTCAATCAATTTGGGGACTGCACTCCTACATTAAGTTGCAGAAAGTCTGAAAACCACTCCAATTGGTCTACCGTTTTTATGTTGTTAAATTGAAAAAAAAAGCACTGGGTGTGTTTATATCACCCCAATATGACGGTCTATACACTGTACCTACACATATGTCTGTCCAAACAGCTTGAAAAGTAGATTTTTCACCATAGGTGCCCTTTAAAGCAACTTGACTTTGTCATAAAATTATTTACAGTGCATTTAGACAAATTACCTAAAACTTTTTGTGCATAAAAATAATGAGATATATTTGCATATTGATATACAGTATACATTTCTGGAGAGAGCGAAATATGTCCCAGGAGGTATGATTTTTTGCAGTTTTTCTTTTTCGTGAAACGCCAAAAGCCGCTATGCTTTTTCAGATCTCAAATTTCTCTCGCTAGCACCTGCTGTTCTCACGTAAATATGCCGCTGTTGACTGACTGACCGACCGACCCATCTCCTCAAAAGCACAGATTGACCCGCCCACCACCTTCCCTAAATCCAATTGACGGAGTTTTTTTAAAAGCAATCAAAAAAAAGGAAAGCCCTCGTGGCTGCCTGACTTCCACGTTCTCACCCTGTTATTTACTTGTTTATTTTATTTTTTTGCCTTTTGTTTTTGTTTTACCTGCTTTCTGGAACAGTTCTTCCCTGGACCTGAACACTCTCGCTGCCGTCAATTCGGCTTTGCGTCTCAAGTCCGTCGACATACATGGTGAGCTACTGGGCAAACTGGTAACAGCAGAAAAGCCATCCACATGGAGGTAACCGGTCAGCTGGCAATGCAAAAAAACTGAAGCCATCGGCAGTGTCATACCACCCTGTAGTGTTCATTTTATAGACGAAATGTAGCCATACATACTTCTAGCTACAATACATAATTCATGCTCTCCAGAAATGAATATGGTGGTACGCAGTAGCGCCGCTCCTTATACGCAGAGTACGCAGGTTGCGTAGGGCATCAACTCCGGAGGGGGGCATCACCTCGGTTGCTCAAAAAAATTATTAATATTTATTTAATAATATTACCATAAACACTTACAATTTAGTGTAAATAAAATATAAATTGATAATGTTGTTAAATACATTTTAAAAATTCATTTTATGACAAACGCAAAAAAAAGAAAAACATATTTATGTTTATAAATAAATAAATACATGTTTAAATACATATGTTTGTGTGTTTATGTTTCTCTGTGGGGGCACCACTGTAAAAATTTGCATAGGAAACCCTTTTGCAGCAGCGGCCCTGAGGGTATGTTTTCACAATGAGACTGTGTTGAAAAAATGACATCTGTAAGTTGAAAAGCATTCTTTAATATTTCTATATGTGCTGAAAAACCTTCATGATCTAATTTTTGTTACGTTTTTTTTCAAATACATATTTTATTATTATTTAGTTTTGTGTTTGTAACCTGTAAATAACTTATAATAAACCTGTAGGTCTTTAAATATGGGAGAAAATGAGTGACACTTGACTCTTTGAAAAGAAAATATTAATAGAATCAATTTAAATGTGCAAGTTTAGATTTTTAGATTAGTAATCTTATAAACCTGACACTCTTAAAAAATTAATTATGCAAAATTATTAAAGTATGTTTTATTTTTTGACCGTGTTTATGTTTTAAAGAGACAGTTTACCCAAAAGTGAACACTGTGTTCATTGACTTACTAGTATTCCACAGATTGCATCAATATTTTTCATCAATGGCTATTTATAATGACACAATGATCAGTTAGCATTACATGAAATTACAAAGTTTCATAGTTCCCTGAAAGGTAATCTCATGAATGGTTCAAGTGACCCAAATAAAAAAAAAAGTCTTCCTATGTGACACAGCTCGGGTATGGCCCACATATGTGTAAGCAGTGTTGCCAGATATAGCTGACTTTTTCCAGGCCAAAAGCTCTCCAAAACCCGCCCAAATGCACAAAAAATGCCCGAAATGTTACATTTATATTTTATTAAATTTTAATTTATTTAAATCAAAATTAAGATTTTAAACAACACCAGCAGTCATATAACCACAACAGGATCACATCAAAACACTGCCCCCCACCTACACACTTCACTTAATGTTGTGTAGATTACACCACCTATTAGAGTACGTTTTACTTTCGATATGTGATATGAATTCGTCCCATTTGGCATTTTAAATTCTTTTGAACATAATTAGGTCCTGCTTGTCAATGAGACGCTTCTATGTTTTTTTCCTTGCTGTGAGTTGCGGGAAAAAAATATCGATAAGTGTTAGGATAAACCATGGAATAAATATTTCCCAAATGATGTTTAACAGAGCAAGGAAATTTTCACAGTATGTCTGATAATATTTTTTTCTTTTTCTACATTTTAAGGTCAAAATTATTAGCCCCTTTAAGCTATATTTTTTTTCGATATGCAACAGAACAAACCATCATTATACAATAACTTAGGGTAATAATAATTACCCTAACCTGCCTAGTTAACCTAATTAACCTAGTTAAGCCTTTAAATATCACTTTAACCTGTATAGAAGTGTCTTGAAAAATATCTAGTCAAATATTATTTACTGTCATCATGGCAAAGATAAAATAAATCAGTTATTAGAAATGAGTTATTAAAACTATTATGTTTATAAATGTGTTGAAAAAAAAAAATCTTCTCTCCATTAAACAGAAATTTTGGAAAAAATAAATTGGCCGGGGTGGGGGGTGTGGAGGGGTTGGGTGGTTAATAATTCAGGGGGGGGGGGAGATAATTTTGACTTTAACTGTATGTGCTGATGATTACCTGATCAACCCTGACCACTGATTTGAGCAATTAGTATGAGGTGTAGTAGTATGAATATGTAGTATGAGTAGCATACCTTTTCTGTGTATTGGTAATTGAATTACAGTAACTTGTTACTTTGTAATAAACAACACTCAAATTTGTCATTGAGACATGGCTATTATTTTTGCTTTTGCCTGTATATGTTGACATTCAGCGTTTTATGAATCACTAAGAAACCGTTTCTACTAAAGATAAAAACCAGCGACATCTCGGATTATCTGAGGGTGAAGAAATTGACAGATTTTTCATTTTTGGGTGAACCGTGCCTTTAAGCTGCAACAGTTTGTAAACTTCACTTTATAACATTTTAATCTAGCGCATCAATTAGACAAGTGACATCATTCCCATTTAATGGCCCATCTGGCTTTAATTAGTTTCCAATGGCTACATTTCAAGATGCCCGTAGGATTCTTATCTATACTACACAGAGGAGCACACTGAGGTGGCACTAATGCATTTATACAAGAATCACAACACTATAAAGCAGATTCAAACAGAGCTCCAGGTAATCATTGCCATGTTCCTCAACGCTCAATAGGAATTTGTTACTGACTTACTAAAAGAGGCAAAACAAAAATAAAATATTTGTTTGTATATGCCACGAAAGAACTGGAAATTTGGTGCAGAGTTAAGGCTTTTGAGTTTAATAAACCCCCAAATATTTATTTATTGTCTGAAACCAAAGGATGGAGAGTTTTAGTTTAGATTTCTTGATCAGTTTAGCATTAGCTAAGCCACAAAGTACTATAAATGAACCGTGCTAATTTGCTAAGTGCTCTTCTGTGCAAATGCCCCAAGCTTGACCACTTGCTTTCCAAGGTTATCATCGAAAATCCATTGCATTCAGCGCTAAGAACACGTCGATAAATGCTTCATCCCTTAAAGGATTTGCAACTAATTCCTTCAAAGACAAGATTATCTGAATGAAATGAGCAATTGAGAACTAAGCGTTTCATTTGAAGACTAAAGAGCTTCCACCCAAATGTTGGGTTAAAAAAAAGTGAATTTGCTGAATGGCTGAATTTGTCCATTTTGACCCAACATTGACTTAATACTTTTTGTATTTTGAGTGTATTCTGTATCTATAGAGTAATCTAGTATTTTGTTAAGGGTCAAAATGTTTTTTTTTATCAGATTGTTTGAGCCATATGACTTTAGAAAGATGGCAGCATCATTTTGTTACTGTATTCAAACAGAAATTGCTTTATATGCATATATGTTACTCAAGAAGCATTGAAAACATCTTAAAGGAACAGTCTATTTGAACCCTATTTGAATCCATTCAGCTGATCTCCAAGTCTAGTGAGAGCCCTTTTAGCTTAGTGGATAAGACCATTAGCATTTCACTCAAAAGCAATAAAGACCTTCAATTCTTCTTGATTCACATGTATGCATATTTAGGGTGCTTTCACACCTGCCTTATTTAGCACGGTTGAATTGCACTAGAGTACGTTTTCCCTCTTGATGCGGTTTGTTTGGGCAGGTGTCAATGCAGCAATTGTACTCGAGCGCGAACCAAAAGCAGACCAAAAAAGCATACCAAGACCTCTTTGAAGAGGTGGTCTCGGTACGCTATCAAACAAACCCTGGAGCGCTTCGTTTGTGGTGAGAATATGATCCGAACTAAAACAGACCCAACCGCAAAAGTACTGCGGATTTTTGGACTAATCCAGCTGCCGTAGGCCGATGCGCTGTGCATCATGAAATGTGGAGGAAAAATATTTGTTGACAGCGCTTTACCAACAGAGGGAGAGAGAGAGAGAGAGAGAAAAACATAACCTGGCGGATCGTTGGTAAAATTTCTGCAAAATGACCATGTCGCAGCTTAGCAAAATTAAATCACAACTCCTCCTGAAGTGACGTGCGATGCATTAAAACATTGTTTTCCATGCTCAGCCGCGCTTCATTCTCAAAATGTATAGTTTGTCTAAAGTGATGTATACAAACAATATAGTATACTATGAGCGGGGATACAATCAATCGTAGCTCCTTAGTAAAAATTGACATTTTGTGTCTGTCGGTTTGTTTACTTGCGGGAGTTCCATTGGCATTTTCCCGCACGTGAATTCTGACCAATCAATAACAGTTTAGGAAATATGTTCAACAACATCTGGCCAATGAGAGATGTGGATTTTGTTAGATGACTGCATTTTGGTTTTTTTCATCTGGTTCTGACCAAAGCCAGCAGTGTGGTGTGAAATTGACCCAAAGATGGCAGAAAATGCTACAATGTATCATTTGTTGCCCTTGGTCCGGACCAAATGAAGCGAACTACAGTTGTAAAAGCACCCTTAAAGTACTTCTACTCATTTTCTAATGGCCATTTCCACTGAGTGGTATGGGTCGGTACGCTTTTATGGCCGTTTCCACTGTCAAAATGTACCAAAAAGCGAACCGTACCGTACCACTTTTGCAAAGGGTACCTAGCACAACAAAAGGGTACCAAAAGGCGGAGCTAGACACGCAACCGGACGCTATTGGTTTACAGAGATACGTTATTGCCGCGTGAAACAAGCCAGGAGAATGAACAAACAAAGAAAGCTCCATTTTTAAATACACAGCCGAGACATTAGGTCATGGTAATATATACATATAATAACAAGCCATGATCGACCCAAGCTCAAACAGACCTTGTTGTCATCTTGATGAACAGCCACAAAGCTAAGAAGAACAAAATCTGCCGTGTCCTGTTTTTGTTTCATAAGGTCGTGTAAAAGTGCGAGCCATTTCACTTACTCCAGAGAACTGGCGTGCAGTGTGAAAAAACAAAGGAGAAGCCAGAAAAAACAAAGGAGCAAATGATTCATTCAGCAACCTAAAAGATGAACAAACTGCCATGTTTAACTATTGTCGTCACCTTTTGGACTATTATGAACTCAAAATGACAGAAATACTTTCTAACAAGAGGTTACATGTGCTGGTAAAGATTAGAGATATAGATGAGAGGTTTGCACGGAGTGGGCTATATGTTGCATGTTGTTTTTGAACCCAGATAAGGATTAAATGCATGCTGTGTGTAGTTTTTTTGTAATTGGTAACATATCGGAGACTGTAAGGGTCTGTATGTGTTCATATATGTCGCATTTATTTATTTATTTATTTATTTATTTATTTATTTATTTTATATAAATCACAAACGTTACAGTAGACTATTTCGCACTATCATTGTTCTGCAGTTCTAATCAAATCATGTTCATAGAAAGGTTAGAAATGAGCATTTATACACAAGTATTTATGTGTATAAAGCATCTGTTTTGTGAGAAGTGCTTGTCATATGATATGTAAATGACCGCTACAGCTTTACTGTAGACATTTCCTTGAGTGAGAATGACGTCGACTGCAACTTTGTGCAACCCTTGGTACCCTTTTGGCGGTGGAAATCCAAGCCTGATAAAGGTGGCCCATACCAACCTGTACCATACCGTACTGTACCACTCAGTGGAAATGGGCCATAACTGGCACCTTTAACAACGACGATTGCTAAAGTCAACATATTTTAACAGACCTGTGTAAAAAACGAACATTCTGATGTTGACAAAATTCTAAAAGTAATTTTTATCCACCTGTAATCAGGTCCAGTTGTCAGATGAAAGTTATCATTTTGACCCCCTCCACAAAATAATGGTTTGCTCAGTAAATACTCATCCATAAAATGTAATAATTATAAAATAAAATATTAAGATGAATTATTGTTATATGAACCAGACAAAAAAATATATGCACCATGTTTTCACTTTGATCAATGAGGACTACAGATAAATAAAAATGAGACACCAGTTTATAAGAGTATAAAAGCATACACATCCCTCTTCAATTTTATTTTGACTTGTGTCATATCATCAGTGACGTGCGCTGATGTGCCCCTGTATCAACTGCTGTGACTCATCTCTTCTAAGCCTGAAGATTGATATGCTCATTTGCATAAACGCTAGAGCAATTTGTTAATCTACTTAACTTAGCATGATAAGTATGAATCATTAAACATGTTTAATTATGACCCCCTTACCTGTTCTACAGGCAATATGCCTCCCAAATCATACTCAAGTCAATCAGGTGGCACAGATTTACTAGAGCTATTTGCACGGGTTGCCTTCTTGCATTTAAAATAGTTGGATGGAGTGCAACAAAGTTGTGAACTATTCTTTAATTTGAAACAGCAACTTAAAAATGCCATTTCCAGTCTGAGGCAACAGTGTATGTGATGTGATGCAACAGCCAAACACGTCTGACCAGGACACATACTGATTCTGTGTTACACAGACAAACAAACATGAAAGCATGGGTAAAGTTGATTGTGAAAACTGATGGCGTGAACTAGAGACTAGTTACATTAAAATATATAGAAATGAAACAACAGAAATTTTCACTTTCAAGAAAATTGTATTATTGGAATTTACATACTTCATTATTACATTACATTACATTACATTATATTATATTATATTGCCCTTCCGGCTGCAACCCATCACTGGGAAACATCCATACACACTCATTCACACACATACACTACAGCCAATTTAGCTTACCCAATTATACCGCATGTCTTTGGACTTGTGGGGGAAACCAGAGCACCCAGAGGAAAGCCACGCCAACACGGGGAGAACACGCCAACTGACCCAGCATATTTATTATATACATATTCATATTTGTTTTTATTAAAAACAAGTTTAGATTTATCCACATATCAGGTTTTGGACCATATGGGGCATAGCATGTGTATTTGGATACACTTGGTTATTATTGTTCATTTATTAGTTTGCTGGAAATCAGAACTGAATTTAGAAATAGGTTTGAAACAAATCTTTGCGCTTAACAAATGAAATTAAATATGTAGGCTAACGGATGTCTTCAGTGGAGTGCGTGCGACACTGTTTCCTTACTTCACGAAAGAGAGAAAGAGAAAGTAAAGAGATCGATTGGAGGAGGCTTGTTCTTTATCCTCGTGCTGCAGATGGTCCATTTAATGGTCCGTTTTCTTGCTACTAAAGTGTTGTTTTTCCACATACAAAGTCCGCCATGTAAATAGCAAATGCGCCATGGCGCAAAGCAAATGAATCTTAAAGGGAATGGCAGATGAGACTCTGATTGGTTTATTCTCAAAACACACCCATAACTCATCAAGAGAATAGGCACAACCCTGTTTGACCATGTGCTGCGGCGCAGAGCATATTTTTCCATCCTCAAAATGGCAAAAGTGGATTTGGACATGCCCTTAATGCTTTTGCACCATGTGCTTTAGACTCTGCGCCTAGATTGTTAAAATAGAACCCTTAGTCTTTTAACAACTTGTAAATGTTATTAATATTGGTTCCAATTTGAGTGCTTATTATTTAATTGTATATCAAATTGATTGTACTTTTGCTTGTTTGTTTAGCTGAATGTTTGTTATGATGTGTTGTACTCTGTTTGATTTATTTAATTAAGTGCTTCAGTTTATTATTATTATTATTATTATTATTATTATTATTATTATTATTATTATTATTATTATTATTATTATTATTAATAACAATAATAATAATAATAATAATAATAATAATAATAATAATAATAATAATAATAATAGTAACAATAATAGTAATAATAATAATAGTAATAATAATAATAATAATAATAATAATAATAATAATAAAAACAACCAGTTTAGAGGAACGTAAAGTATATGTTCACAGGATGTTTATATTTTGGCAGAGCTAATTACTAATAATCAGCATACTAAGTAATTAA
Source organism: Danio aesculapii (assembly GCF_903798145.1). NCBI lineage: Eukaryota > Metazoa > Chordata > Actinopteri > Cypriniformes > Danionidae > Danio > Danio aesculapii. Next base: position 17,051,183 of record NC_079435.1, on the reverse strand, counting down.
TTCAGTTGCCATTTTTATTAACTCTAAATAATTGACAGTATAATGTGAACAGACGCTGACAAGGGAATGTTATCAATTCTAAACAACTTCAGCTGTGTGTGTTAGCAATCAGTGGGAAACCGGAACAAGTGTGAGTGTGTGGTGCATGACTGGACCTTGTAGTCCATATACCGGCAGATTTGTAGTTCTTTAGCGAGTGTTTACCAGCAATCTGCAAGGATTTTAATCGCTGGTGATTGTGACAGACAGCCCTAGTAAATCAACTGATTGGATTAACTGTAATAAAGCATTAAAAGTCATAGTGGCCTCATTCAAGTTCTTCAAATAAAATTTAAGTAAAAAAAGACAAAGATGAGAGCCGGTGTACAATAACCAACAGCTAAATCCTAAATCCACCACTTTTCATTAAAATCAGCCGGAGAGTGACAAAAAAATGAATGACAGGTCAAGTTCAGCCCACGGACTGTCAGTTGCTGCCATAATGCCCACAGCCATAACCAATGTTTACATTTAATTAATTTTGACTGACATGTAGCCCATATCTCTTTTACCACAGCTCACAATATTTGTGTGCAAAAAAAATCAACTATCTAAAAGACAGCTCTCTCAGGGGTTTATCAGTGTCTCCATCTTTCTCTTTCATCGACTCCCTCCGGCATGTCAAATAATTGACCTGCTGGACTCTCAAGCCTTTCCATTTTCTTTAAAGAACTTCCTTCTCTAACATCTTATTGATCCCTGGTGTAATAATGCATTAGGTGTAAGTGTGTGGTGCGTTTGACCACAGCATCACTGTACAACTGAATTATACATCAAGGAAAAAGTTGATATTTGAGGGCTAATTAAAGTCCAATAAAGTGTCTTGAAATGCATATATATATAGGGGAAATAGGGTGGGACAAATTTAGTAGCCCCTCCCACTTAAAAAAAAAGGAGATAGTTTGTTTTGTTTATATCACAGTACTGTTGCCAGTGCTATTAAAATACAATATAAGTGTTATATTGTGGATCTTGTTTGTGTCACTGCTGTTTGTCAGATGTGAAAAAAGACTATATTATTATAGTTATATTATTAAAGAATAATATTAATATGTTATAGATATTGTAGAAATTTATTATATTTTATCATAGAATACTACAGTGGGTAGCACAATCGGCTCACAGCAAGAAGGTCGCTGGTTCGAGCCTCGTCTGGGTCTGTTGGCATTTCTGTGTGGAGTTTGCATGTTCTCCCTGTGTTGGCGTGGGTTTCCTCCGGGTGCTCCGGTTTCCCCCAGAAGTCCAAAGACATGCAGTATAGGTGAATTTGGGCTTAATTGTCAGTAGTGTATGTGTGCTAATGAGTGTGTATGAATGTTTCCCAGTGATGGGTTGCAGCTGGAAGGGCATCTGCTGCTTAAAACATATGCTGGATAAGTTGGCGTTCATTCCGCTGTGGCGACCCCAGATTAATAAAGGGACTAAGCCAAAAAGAAAATGAATTAATGAATATTGCAGTTATTTTAATAGAGAATAATATTTAGTATTACAATCAAGGTACAATCAAGGAGCTGCTATATAATCTATATTAGTCCCCAACTATA